>NC_058082.1:393973168-394273168 GCF_014858855.1 Bufo gargarizans | reverse complement strand
GGGGCTCAGTTTTTGCGGGATGAGGTGACGGTTTTATTGGTACCATTTTGTGGGACATACGCCTTTTTGATCACTTGGTGTTGCACTTTTTGTAATGTAAGGTGACAAAAATTGCTTGTTTCGACACAGTTTTTTTTTTTTTTTTACGGTGTTCACCCGAGGGGTTAGGTCAAGTGATAGTTTTATAGAGCTGGTTTTTACAGACGCGGCAGTACCTAATATGTATACTTTTTATTTATTTATTTCACTTTAACACAATAATAGCATTTTTTAAACCAAAAAAATGATGTTTTAGTGTCTCCATGTTCTAAGAGCTATAGTTTTTTATATTTTTTGAGAGATTTTCTTATGTAGGGGCTCATTTTTTGCAGGATGAGGTAACTGTTTTATTGGTACCATTTTGTGGGACATACGCCTTTTTGATCACTTGGTGTTGCACTTTTTGTGATGTAAGGTGATAAAAATGGCTTTTTTTGACAGTTATTTTTATATCATTTTTTATGGTGTTTATTGGACTGGGTCGATTATGTGATATATTTATAGAGCCGACCATCAAGGACACGGCAATACCAAATATGTCTATTTTATTCTTTCTATTTTTAACATTTTGGTTTTATTCCTTACTTGGGGAATTTATTTTTTTTACATGTGAAACCATTTTTTTTATTTTATTTTTTTAACACTTTATTTTTTTTATTTTTTATTTTACACTTTTCGGGCAACCCGATCAGCAGCTGCACGATTAGCGTGCAGCTGCAGTTTCTGAACGGACATTCTGGAACGTCCGTTCAGGAATAAAGAACCACCTCCCGGGCGTTTATAGTCTATGGGTGGATGGGAGGTGGTTAAGATCCTGCAAGAACTACTCTAAGTGCGACACCAAGCCCTGCCAGATGAACAGAACATCATCAATATACCTCAACCACGGCGTCATGACTCGCTGCATTCATAGCGATCTCCCTTTCCCACAGCCCCAGGATTCTGGCACCTTTATACGTCTGTTGTTTCCTCTTCATTCCTATTTTTATATTGTGATATGCTATGTATATGTACTTTTTATGCAATAAAACAGATTTATATTTTATTATTATTTTGGGCATGTGTCGTTGTTTGTTAGTAAGCAACATTGTAGGTATACAGAGCCTATGAGGGCCTACATGGTGAACCGTATATCTCGGTGCGATAGTTCCACTGGAACGGTCAATTTTGGAGAGGGCTAGATAGAGACATTCACACACAAACACGAATAGTGCGCCCTAAACTGCCCGGACCAACTATCCCTACCTACAGTACTTGCATGGTCACCCTAGGCAGCGTCCCCACAACTAGATGACAGTCCCTATACTGCAATATGTTTGAGGATGACACACAAAGAGGGAACAAACAGACAAACACAAAGAGTAGTTGTACAGAAACTGGTCAAATGACAGTCAGGCAATACAGTACAAGATATACCAGAGGTAAATGAGAAAACTCAAACACACCAAAAAGTCAGAACCAGGAAATCAACTACAATACCAAATCGCTCTACAGTATAACCCTTAGTGGTAAATAATCTTTATTAATATTCATGCAGCACATAATAAGTCCTATAATGTCCATGCACAAGGTATCCACCAATATAATCAATAGGGGGATAAATGACCCTAGTAATAATCCTACAGCTAGGCCCTGTGCCCAGTTGCGACTCCTAATGGTGGAGACCCCCCGTCCTCGAACCTTACTGGCAACTCCTAGTTCGCCCTACAGTGTGCGGGCTGGTAATAACCGTATTAGTGGACAAAATTGGGCATGGACAGAAAGGATTTCCCCTGAATGCACAGTGTATACTGCCCTAACGGTAAGGATACCAAAAGGTACACGGTGCAACTGACTACAAAACAAAACAAAAAACGACACCTAAGAGGATACCTAATAGAGACACAGATGTATCTGTGCTCAACCCCAACGCGTTTCCCCCACGGTGTGGGATCATCAGGGGGCAAATGGATAGTATTGAATGATTACAGTGATGGATGTCCAGCAGAGAGAGGCCCAGACTGGGACCACCCCGATACACCTGTAGGACAAACCAAGGTGTCAAATGACGGTCAAGAGAGGATCTCAAATGATGGTCATAAACAAGATTTAAAAGATTGGACCAGATGACCTTACTGGGAGGAACGGAGGGAGGAACGGAGGGAGGAAGGGAACAGGCATCAACAGTGAAGATGTTTGGGACACGCTAATTTAGGTATAATGGAACCACGATGGAAATTGTGTCCAGACAAAGTATAAATGCATATGGATGTGTCCCCACTCTTGAACAAAGCCAGCGTCCGCCTTTTTGATACAATATAGCCAAATGATGTAGCATGAAAACCGATAAGCTTAAGACAAATCAGACTGTCCCTGAGAGTAAAGAGGCCATTCTTCCTGCATATCTGTTAGTGCCGGCAGACTGCTTCTCCTCCCATAATAGATAACTTCTCCCAGGGTTCCCCCACACCGTGGGGGAAACGCGTTGGAGTTGAGCACAGATACGTCTGTGTCTCTATTAGGTTTCCTCTTAGGTGTCGTTTTTTGTTTTTGTTTTGTAGTCAGTTGCACCGTGTACCTTTTGGTATCCTTACCGTTAGGGCAGTATACACTGTGCATTCAGGGGAAATCCTTTCTGTCCATGCCCAATTTTGTCCACTAATACGGTTATTACCAGCCCGCACACTGTAGGGCGAACTAGGAGTTGCCAGTAAGGTTCGAGGACGGGGGGGTCTCCACCATTAGGAGTCGCCCCTGGGCACAGGGCCTAGCTGTAGGATTATTACTAGGGTCATTTATCCCCCTATTGATTATATTGGTGGATACCTTGTGCATGGACATTATAGGACTTATTATGTGCTGTATGAATATTAATAAAGATTATTTACTACTAAGGGTTATACTGTAGCTGGACTTGTAATTGTTCCCTTCAACCCATTACATTTAATTATATCCATTAAGGCTGGATTTTGATACAATACCAAATCGCCAGAAGCCAAAAATGTAGTCACAATACCAAATCCAGAGATCCAAGCCAAAGGAATTTTCAGTGCAATAAGGGAACAGCAGGGGGAGACGAGGACAAGAAAGTCACTGGCACCTGCACATGCAGGCACCTGCTTTTTAAGCACAGAGACTAGCTCATGCCAGCAGGCCTCCATGCCAGGTGGAGCTGCTGGCCGCGTGTCCTGATGCTCAGAACCCCCGGCTCACCAACTCATAGGCCTACGGCTCTGACGTCAGAATGGGGGAGGTGAGACATCAGGAAGGCAGTCTTAGATCATTAAGAGGGAAATAGGTGGGGTAGCAGCTCAAAATGCAGTTTGCACTGATTAATAAACTCTTGGCACTACTTAGTATTGCCATCATAATATGAAACGTCAGACAAACTAGGACCAGATTCTCCAGTGGGGGTAGCTTGAGCTGGACTGGATGCTGTGGCTGCTGGTGGTGGCTGGTGTACTGCAGTCATCAAGGTATTTAGGCAGGCATTCACATTATAAAGGTACGACAGTATTTGCTCTTGGTGTTCACGCTGCCAAGCCATTTCTTTAAACAGGTATGGTAAATACCATCTGAGGGGGCCTTGCCTTAGCTTTACTGTTACAGACAGTTGGCATGGACTCACTGTGCCAACTAACCAATTTGACGTACCTAAGGGAATGGTCCTGGCGGTTCTCTTGATTTTCACCTTTTAACCCCTATGTGGCCTTCACTGCAGGAAACCAACCAGGCCACTAACTCCTGGAGTAGTCCTGGTGTAGTTAGCAGCTGACTAACAGGGTTAGGGACACCGATGCGAAGCACAAACGGGTCAGGTAGTATTTTTTATTGAGGAAACAAGCTTAGGTCCGAGCAGGCAGAGTTTGTCCATATCTGTAAGTCAAGTCCGAGGTCTGGCCAGGCAGCAGTGAGTCAAAATGGAGAACAGGGAGGAAGTGGAGTATCAGAGACGTATATAACAGACAGAAGTTCAGTACAAAGGAACACAGACACCTTCGCTGGTAAACTAGAAACCTGGAAAGTGGAAACCTAAATGTTAGACACCCTCCAATTGGGGAAGGAATTGGACTTGCACATGCTGGTCCTTTAAGAGGCCAGAGGTGAGCACCTATGTGTCCTAACAGTGAATAGTGCAGGCCTTAAACCCAGGACTGCCGGGTGGGAGGGGAAGCCAGTTCGATGAGTAGTGTGGTGCCTATGCCTTCAGGGGGGACACCAGAGCAACAAATGCAAAGAGATTAAAGCAGTAATAATTTCTAACTAACCAAGTTCAATTGTCTCAAAAAGACCAATGCGGTGCCAATTTATATAAAGGTACCTTGCGTCTGATATTTTTGGAAGAGAACCAGATCTTGTCTCCTGAAGAAAACTGTAGCTCTATTGTGAATGGCTTACTTCCTAGAAGCCTGATCATTAGCAGGTTTGTGCCATTTAAATGATGGCCCCACTAAGTGGTTGCCTGGGTAGAGTTATGTTGCATTTTGAATGGTTGACCACCTGGACAACAGATTAGTAGTGGGTTTGTGTCACCTAAATGATGACCCCACTAAGTTGCTGTCTGGATGTCAATATATTAAATTAGTCTCCCACCCTTTACTGTAGCCTGATATCTGCCATGCCTTCTGTCTCACTCCATGCCAATTCTTACATGGCGTAGTGAACACCTCTATCTTGCCTTTATCATTAATTACTGGAGGTTGCTAGGCTCCCAGAGACACCACTACTTCTCCCCAGTTGTGAAGTCACCTACTGTAGCAAGTCACGCGATCTGTCATACAAACAGGACCTTCTTCCCGCGTCATGACCAATGCATGAGCAGTTGGCCAGAACGCTGCATGTGTTTTCCCTGCCATTTGCCACGATTGCAAGTTAGCATGGTTGAACACTCCGGTTCTTCATATGGAGATCTATCGCTGTAATGCCCCTTTCACATGGGCGAGTTTTCCGCGCCAGTGCAATGCGTGAAGTGAACACATAGCATCCGCAGTGAATCAGTTTTTCACGCATCATTTCTGCATGTTCTATATTCAGCATTTTTCATGCACACCTGACCCCATAGAAGTGAATGGCACTTCAGTGAAAACGCATTTCATCCAGATGGAATGCAATTTTCACTGATGATTCCTAAGAGATGTTATTTCTAAATCTTCCGTTTTTTTCACATGCTTGAAAAATGCATCAAAACTGCACCCGCGCAGAAAAAAATTTAAACACTAAACGCAATTGCAGACAAAACTGACTGAACTTGTATTCAGTGAAACTTGCACCATTTCAAAAGCATCCAGGCACAATATATATAATTCGTGTGAAAGAGGCCTAAGTGTTTGATTGTACATATTATGTTCCACATACTTTGATATACTTTAGGAATATGTTGTCATGAGTAATGGGTATGAGAGGGACACCAGAAAGACAACAGAAGGGAGAAGACAAATAACTAGGCCTCAAGGCTAGGGAGAGGGGAAAGGTCACCTCCTAGGAAACCCCTAGAACTGGCCCTGACTCCTGTCAGTATGTATAGACCCTGAAGGTGGGAAAATACATACTCCAGAACCTAAACCCTAGGAGCCCTGAGATGCCCTAGAGGTAGTGAAAGGGAATGAGACTACTGGTTCCTCCTTGTATTTGCAACAACTAAATACAAGGAGAAGTCCAAGTTATCTTATAGAAAATGCATGAGCAGAAACACAGGTAAGGGCCAACACACGATCTCTTCCAAATCCAAGCAGAGAATATCAACTGACTGACATTAACGTCGGCTGCTGGAACCCACATTCTCTCCTTTGGACCATAACCCTTCCAGTGAACAAGGTACTGAAGGATCTACAGAGAATTCAGGAGTTAACTATCCTTGCGATCTGAAATTCGAGATTACCGTCCACCATGACAGGAGGGGGTGAAAGGGAGGACGGTTCAGCAGGTTCGACATATCTCTTCAGTAATATTTTGTGGAAAACATTATGAATCTTTAAAGTTCAAGACGAAAGGCTACAGGGTTAATAATAATAGCAGAGATCTTATATGGACCAATAAATCTAGGGCCCAACTTCCAAGAAAGTACTTTCAACTTATTGTTTCTTGTGGACAGCCACACAGAATCACCCACACTCCGGTCCGGACCACTCATACGTCTCTTGTCAGCCATACATTTATACTTCTTTCCCATTTTTTTTTAGAATATTTAGAATTTTCTGCCAAATAGATGACAAAGAAGAGGAAAAACTTTTCTCTTTGGGTATACCAGAAGTCTCAGTACCAGAAAATGTGCCAAACTGTGGATGGAACCCATATGCCCCAAAAAACGGCGACGGTTATTTATGGCTTACTCAGCCAAAGACAAAAAGAAGACCGCTCCTCCTGATTCTCTGAGACAAAACATTTCAGATAAGTCTCCAGATTCTGGTTAGTGTGCTCAGTCTGTCCGTTCGACTGAGGGTGAAAGGCCAAAGAGAAGGACAATTGTAACCCCGGGCGAGAGCAGAATGCCTCTGGAATCTAGAAACAAACTGAGTCCCCCTATCAGACACCACATCAGAGGGAATACCATGTAGCTTCACGATGTTGTCAACAAATACTTGTGCGAGAGTTTTAGCATTAGCTAGCCCTGGTAATGCTATAAAGTGCAACATTTTACTGAAGCGATCAACCACCAGAATCACGGCAAATCTGTGATAAAGTACATGGACAAATTAGTCCAAAGTCTGGACAACGGAAGTAGAGAACCTGAAGGCCAAGTATGTGTCACCTTAGCACGTGTACAAGTACTACAGGCTGACACATAGCCCTCCACACATTTACGCAACCCCGGCCACCAGAATCTATGAGAGATAAGATCGACCGTGGATCTGCTCCCAGGGTGTCTTGTAAGAACTGTACAGTGATATTCTTTGAGTACCTTGTGCCATAATTCCAAAGGAACAAAAAATATTCCCGGAGGTCAAGAATCCGGTGCATCTCACTGGGCCTCCAACACCTCTGCCTCAAGGTCGGGATAAAGGGCGAGACAAGATAGAACCAGGATCTTCCGAAACCCCCCTTCCCCCCCCTGGAAAGCTACGTGACAAGACATCTGACTTGATGTTCTTAGTCCCAGGGCGATAGGTGACGATCAAATTAAACCTGGTAAAAAACAACGACCATCTGGCCTGCCTTGGGTTCAGACGTTTAGCCAACTCCAGGTAAGCCAGATTTTTGTGATCAGTAATTACCGTAATTGGATGCATCGCTCCTTCCAACCAATGCCCCCATTCCTCAAAAGCCAACTTAATGGCCAGCAATTTTCTATTGCCTACGTCATAATTTCTTTCAGCAGCCGAGAGTTTCTTAAAGAAGAATGCACATGTGCGCCATTTACTTGGTGATGGTCCTTGCGACAAGACTGTTCCAACCCCTACATTGGATGCATCAACTTCCACAATGAATGGCTGTGAGACATCAGGTTGCACCAGTATAGGAGCAGAAGCAAAACACTCCTTTACCGCTGAAAGTATGCAATGCCTCCTCAGACCAGACTGAGAAATCCGCACATTTCTTAGTCATATCTGTTAATGGTTTAACAACAGTTGAGAAATTCAAGATAAATTTACAGTAGTAGTTGGTGAACCCCAAAAATCGCATGAGCGCTTTTGGATTTTCGGGTCGATCCCAGTCCAACACAGCAAAGACTTTCTCTAGATCAATACGAAAAACTGAAGATGAGAGTAGGTAACCCAGGAATTGCACTTTCGAAACTGCAAATGCACACTTCTCCATCTTAGCATACAATTTATTCTCTCTTAGGATCTGTAACACTTGTCTCACATGATCCTGATGAGTTTCCATGTCTGGAGAATAAATTAAAATAACATCCAGATACAGCACAACAAACCTGCCCACCAGATGATGAAAGATGTCATTAATGAAATGTTGGAAAACCGCAGGAGCATTGGTCAACCCAAAAGACCAAATTCTCAAAATAACCTTCAGGGGTATTAAAGACCGTCTTCCATTCGTTCCCCTCCTTGATTCTTACTAGATTATATGCCCCCCTCAAATCCAACTTAGAGAACACTTTGGCACCGACAATATGATTGAACAAATCCGGGGTCAAAGTAAGGGGATAAGGATCACGGACAGTAATGTGATTAAGCTCACAGAGTTCTGTCCTTTTTCATAACAAAGAAGAACCCTGCAGTCACTGGGGATTTGGATCGTCTAATATGACCTTTAGCCAAACTCTTGGTGATATATTCTTGCATGGCTACTCTTTCAGGTTCAGAAAGATTATACAACCGAGACTTCAGGCAACCTAGCTCCCGGAATAAGCTTAACGGGGCAATCATACTCCCGATGTGGAGGAAGCTGCTGGTCTCCACTTTCAGAGAATACATCAGAAAAATCTGAAATAAGTGAAGGTATAACTTTAGTGGTTACAACAGAAAGTAACATGCTAAGACAGTTGTCTATGCAAAAATTACTCCAATCAAGAATCTGTCTCGCCTGCCAATCGATGGTTGGATTATGTTTGCTTAACCATGATAAACCTAGCACCAAGGGAGCAGGCAGACCTTCCAGCACAAAACACAAAATAGATTCTTGATGAAAATTACCCACCATTAAACGAATGTCCTGCACCATTTGTGATAAAGATTTTTGTGTGAGAGGAGCAAACACTGAAATATTTTTGCTCAATGCACTTGTTGTCAACCCATGCACACAAAAAAAACGGACCATCAACTAGGTTAACTCCTGCCCCACTGTCAATAAATATTTCAATTCCCACCGATTTAAATCTAGCTTCACCTTGGCAGGCAGGAGAAATCGGGTACTACTGGCAAAAGACAAAAGTAATTTCTCAGATTCCACATCCACACCACCAAGAGTGAGATGAGGACTAAACATATTTTTTTTTTCTTTTTCACCTTGACATTTAACATAAGGACATACGGTATGTTAACAAAATGTCCCCCTTTTCCATAGAAATAGTCTTATCTTAAGCTTAAAGTTCTTATTACCAGATCCAGGGGTAGCTCCCCCCCAGCTGCATTGGCTCATCACCAGACATGTGCTCAAGTGTCTCTTTACCCAAAGTGTCGGAAGAGGCCGCCACCTTATATGATAGTACGTCTGAGTGAGAGTAACCTTAGATCTCTCCCTCAAGTGCCTATCAATACATACAGCAAGGGACATAGCCGCCTCAAATAACTCGGGATATTTGTAAAAACGCCAATGTGTCCTTCAGGCTCGCGTCCTTCAGGATCTCAGATAGCCCTTGGCAGAATTGACTACGGAGAACAGGATCATTCCACTCAGTATCTGTAGCCCATCTCTTAAATTCAGAGCAATAGGTCTCCTCAGAACGCCCTCCCTGCCGTAAGCCACGCAACTTAGTATCAGCCAGTTAGATCCGATCTGGGTCATCATAGATAAGCCCTAGAGCTCTGAAAAATTAATCTACCATTTGGAAGGACTGTGATCTGGTCGGCAACGAAAAGCCCAAGACTGAGCTTCACCATTTAGCAAAGAAATGATTATACCCACTCTTTGACTATCCTCTCCAGAAGAGCGTGGACACAGGTTAAAATATAATTTGCACAACTACCTGAATGACTAAAATTGTCCTTTCTCCCGGAAAATCTGTCCGGAAGAGCCACCTTGGGTTCAGAGCAGACCTAGTTCCCGCTGTCGGAACCAGCCGCCTGTGGTCTCTGGATCTGTGAGAAGGTCATTCGGAGGTCAGATACCTCCAAAGACAGCCCCTGGAGTTATCCAAACAGTGCAGAAACAGGATCCATTGCCGCACTGATGCAAACAAAAGGGCGGTTTTTCGGCGGTTGATAATGTCATGAATAATGGAGAAGGGAGGGACACCAGTAAGACAACAGAAGGGAGAAGACAAAGAACTAGGCCTCAAGGTTGGGGAGAGGGGAAAGGTCACCTCCTAGGAAACCCCTAGAAATGGCCCTGACTCCTGTCAGTATGTATAGAGCCTGAAGGTGGGAAAATACATACGCCGGAACCTAAACCCTAGGAGCCCTGAGATGCCCTAGAGGTAATGAAAGGGAATGAGACTACTGGTTCCTCCTTGTATTAGGAACAACTAAATACAAGGAGCAGTCCAACTTATCTTATAGAAAATGCATGAGCAGGAACACAGGTAAGGTCCACACACCAACTCTTCCAAATCCAAGCAGAGAATATCAACCGCATGGTATGAAGTGTGAAACCAAACTAAATAGGGAAGCAGTAATGACTGCTCCTGACAAGAGGTGTGGTCATTACCAAACAACAACACTGAGAATCAAGAGACTTTCAGTTAACCTTGTGTGCAGTCAGTCTCTCCGATCTTCTAAACTCTGTCACGGAAGGTACCATGACATATTGTGTCACAATTTGAATGGGTATGTATACTCCATTTAAATGAAGTGTGTGTTACCACTTAATGGGTGCATACCCCTAGTGGGGGTCTATTAAGGAACACCTTATACACTGTCACAGTTTTGGAAAAAGACTCACTGAAGTCGCAACGTCACTATGTATTGGTATTTGTTGGTGAATAAGCAAGTTTTGCTACAACTGGATGAGTGCTTCAGATCCTTTGAATTTATATTTGCTGTGATTCTATGTCAAGATCCGATGCTGCGAGCACCAGGTATTCCTAAGGTAAGTGTTTGATACACTTCTACTCTCAATCAGCTTTATCCACGTGGGTTCGAAGTGTTGCTCATCTGTGAACCATTTTGCATTTAGGTCATCAATACTAATTACCGGTAACGCCTTTAACCTCCTCCCGACCGCCTAACGCAGGGATGCGTCCTGCAGGGGGCCGGGTTATTCCTCCTGGACGCATCGATCCGGCCCGCACATCCGCAGTGCGGGTCGGCAAAAGACGCAGAAGGAGTTAATCACCAACCTGCCAGACAATGATCAGTGCTGGCAGGTTGGTGACTTTTAAAAAAACGAATCACAAGCCATATAACACATTATATTTATAAATATAATGTGTTAAATGGCTTATGTGCTCTCTGCTGGGTCCTTTTCGTCGGTTGGTCCCAGCAGAGAGCACAGATCACAGTGAGTACACCAAGCACAACATATTTAGCCCCAGATCACCCCCTCCCATCACCCCAATTAACCCCTTGATCACCCCTGTCAATCACTAGTGAAAGGGAAAAAAGTGATCAGTGTAAACTGTCACTTTTTTTTTTCTCACCAGTATTGACTGTTAGGTTTAGGTTAGTTTAGGCCCCTTTGGTAGGTAGTTAGCTTCAGTTAGCACCCAGTCCACCGCACTCACTGATTCGCTGATTAGCATATCGCTAATCAGCATTGGTACTTTATAGTATCTGTAAGTGATCAGAACTGATCAGTCAGATCTATAATAGTATTAGTGTCACCTTAGCTCGCCCTCCACCCAAAACGCAGTGTTTGCCCGATCAGGCCTGATCGGTCGCCCACACGTGCGTTCACCCACGCCCGCCCCGCCACAGTGACAAAAAATGTATTTATTTTTTAGCACTGCACAATCACTACAAAAGCGCTGCGGAGATGAAAAAAAATCAGTTTTGATATTTTTTATCAATCGCAGCGGCATCCTGTACTTCGCTAGCCTCCCATTTGCAAGACAGACTTGCTTTTTTTCTTGGGTAGTCTCAGGGAATACCCCCTAAAATTAGTTGACCAAATGGCAAGTAAGGGGTATTCTTATGAAGAGGCCTACAGGCTTCTGACCCAGTCGGGTGAGGAATGGGAACCCTCATCTGACAAATCCAGCGGATCAGAATACAAACCTGTAGAAAGCAGTGGCAGTCTGACCCAAAGTTCGGACGATGAGGTTGAGGTCCCTGATACCACCAGGCATAACCCGGCCCCGTGTTGCTAGACCACAGGTTGCGCAGTAGTGGGGCTGGCGCTGTCGGATTACGTGGTAAGGCATACACCAGCAGCGCAGCCCATCCTGGACCTAGTACCAGCACTGCCGTAGAACATGGTGACGTGGCGAGCACCAGAAGGGCAGTTGAAGCAGGTACGGTGGCAAGTGCAGTCGTTCCCCCGTCACAGCCACCGCACAGACAGGCCAGTAGAGCCCCTAAAGTCCCTAAGGTGCTGGCAAACCCTGATTGGCAGCCCCCATCTTCAGCCACACCAGTAGTTCCCCCTTTCACCGCCTAGTCTGGAGTTCGGGTTGAGACAGCTCAGATCGGATCGGCACTGGGGTTTTTTGAGCTGTTCTTCACTGCGGAGCTCTTTGACTTAGTCTTGGCAGAAACAAACCGGTATGCCACTCAATTTATAGCCGCCAACCCGGGAAGCTTTTATGCCGTCTTTCCGGTGGAAACCTGTCCAAGATTTCGAACTTAAGACTTTTCTGGGCCTTCTCCTCAACATGGGCCTGACAAAAAAGCATGAATTGCTGTAATATTGGTCCACGAACCCAATTCATCACATGCCCATATTCTCTGCTGCCATGTCCAGGACACTACTTGAGACCATCCTGCGTTTCCTGCACTTTAGTGACAACAGCACCTCTCGTCCCAGAGGCCACCCAGCTTTTGACCGGCTCCACAAAATTCGGCCCCTTATAGACCACTATAACACAAAATTTGCATATTTGTATACCCCTGAGCAAAACATCTGCATAGCTGAGTCCCTGATACATTTTACCAGGCACCTTGGCTTCAAACAATACATCCCAAGCAAGCGCGCCCGGTATGGGGTCAAATTGTATAAGCTCTGTGAAAGGGCCGCAGGCTATACGCACAAATTTCGTGTCTATGAGGGTAAAGATCAGACCCTTTCAGGGTACTGTAGTCCCCCCATTCCAGTTATTACTTTAGTTGCCCTCCTCTGGACCCTCTCCAGCTCTGCTATGTCTACTTTGTTCACTGGAGCCCAGAACTGTACACAGTACTCCATGTGTGGTCTGACTAATGATTTGTAAAGTGGTAGGACTATGTTCTCATCACGGGTATCTATGCCGGTTTTGATGCAACCCATTATCTTATTGGCCTTGGCAGCAGCTGCCTGACACCGTTTTTTGCAGCTTAGTTTGCTGTTTATTAAAATTCCTAGATCCTTTTCCATGTCAGTGTTACCGAGTGTTTTACCATTTAATAAGTACGGGTGACTTGCATTATTCCTTCCCATGTGCATAACTTTACATTTGTCAGTGTTAAACCTCATCTGCCACTTATCTGCCCAAGCTTCCAATCTATCCAGATCGCTCTGTAGCAGTATACTGTCCTCTTCAGTGTTAATTACTTTACACAGTTTAGTGTCATCTGCGAAAATTGATATTTTACTATGCAAGCCTTCTTCAAGATCATTAATAAATATATTGAAGAGAATAGGGCCCAATACTGACCCCTGAGGTACTCCACTAGTGACAGTGACCCAATCTGAGTATGTACCATTAATAACCACCCTCTGTTTTCTATCATTGAGCCAGTTACTTACCCACTTACAGACGTTTTCTCCCAGTCCGAGCATTCTCATTTTATATATTAACCTTTTATGTGGTACAGTGTCAAATGCTTTGGAGAAGTCCAGATACACGACATCCATTGATTCGCCGCTGTCAAGGCCTCATAGAAACTGATTAAATTTGTTTGACATGACCGTTCCCTCACAAAGCCATGCTGATATGGCGTTATTTGCTTATTTCCGTTAAGATGCTCTAACATAGCATCTCTCAGAAAACCTTCAAACAGTTTACCCACAACAGATGTTAAACTTACCGGCCTATAGTTTCCAGGCTCTGTTTTTGGACCCTTTTTGAATATTGGCACCACATTTGCCATGCGCCAGTCCTGTGGGACATTCCCTGTCAATATAGAATCTGCAAATATCAGAAATAAGGGTCTGGCTATGACATTACTTAATTCCCTTAGGATACGGGGGTGTATGCCATCCGGTCCTGGCGATTTGTCTATTTTAATCTTTTTAAGTCGCTGTACTTCTTCCTGGGTCAGACAGGACACTTTTAATGGGGAATTTATTTCAACATTCGGCATGTCATCTGACAGTTTATTTTCCTCAGTGAATACATTGGAGAAAAAAATATTTTTTTAAACGGGCAACCAGTGTCATTGAAAGCCTCTCTTGGTCCACGACTATAATTTGCTCATGGGAGGGGTGGACTTCCATGACCAGATGTTGGCTCCTTATTTACTCTCCTGCAGGACCAGACGCTGGTATAAGAAGGTGTCTGTATACCTAATTCAATTGGCTATGTACAATAGTTTTGTTCTCTACAGTAAGGCTGGAAGAACAGGATCCTTCCTCAAATTTCAGGAAGAGATCATCGAGAACCTCCTGTATCCAGGAGGTTCCGTGGCCCCAACCACCAGTGTAGTGAGCCATCTACACGAGCGACATTTCCCCAATGTCGTTGCTGGTACCTCAAACCAAGCGTCACCCCGAAAAAGATGTTGTGCCTGTAGCAGGAGTGGAATAAGGTGTGACACCAGCTATTTCTGTCCTGACTGCCCTGACTATGCTTAGGCGAGTGTTTCTGGAAGTACCACACACAGGTACACTTAGTATAGGGATTGTGTGACACAGGACAGGCACACAGGGGTCTTAGGGCCCTTTCACACGGAGCTGCTGCAAACCTCTCCTTTCACCTGGGACAAAGTGCATAATGTACTTTGCCACATCTCTGGGCGATTTGCGCTTTGCACATTGTCCGATGGGGAAGGAGAGGTTTGTCCTATAAAGGTAAAAAAATATAATAAATCACAGGTAAGCAAAAAAGTTAATGTTCCAAAAGTTCAATAAAGTTTATAAAAGATAATGTTCTGTTTCAAATGGTATGTAAAGTTAATGTTAATAAATTTAATGCGTTGCGGCCTGGTTTTTTGTTTTGTTTTGTTTTTTTACCTTCTAGGTGGACCAACCGATCAACCAGCTGCAGCACTGATGTGCATTCTGACAGAAGCATTGCGCTGCTGTCAGATTACACAAAAGTCGGTGTATGCAGCCCTGCAAGATGAGATTTCTCCTCCGCAGTAAAAAATATACGTTTGCCGAGGCTTATGAGCTAAAGGGCGGTGTTCATATGCTTTGGCAAACACTTTGTATAAAAAAAAAAAATTCCGGCAATGATTTATTCATCCACATCAATTGATGTGAATGGAGAAATCGGGTTTGCCAGAGCATACGGGCTGAGTGGGTTTGCATGTTGGGCGGAGCTCCTATGTCCTGGCTGACGCTTTTCCCCTCTTTTTTTTTTTTTTGCACATTTTTGGGCAGAGATTTTTTCATCCACATTGATCGATGCGAATGAAGAAATCTGTGCCGTTCATTTTTTCTTTCAGCCCAGAGGCTGAACGAAAAAAAAAATATATATCATTACCCGTATGCTCAATATAAGGAGAATAGCAGAAACTCCTAATGCTGGCCATACATGTAATGATTGTGGAGACCCTCAAATGCCAGGGCAGTACAAACACACCACAAATGACACCATTTTGGAAAGAAGACACCCCAAGGTATTCACTGAGGGGCATATTGAGTCCATGAAAGATTGAACTTTTTGTCCCAAGTTAGCGGAAAGGGAGACTTTGTGAGAAAAAAAGAAAAATAAATCAATTTCCACTAACTTATGGCAAAAAAAAAATCTTCTATGAACTCGCCATGCCCCTCACGGAATACCTTGGGGTGTCTTCTTTCAAAAATGAGGTCACATGTGGGGTATTTATACTGCCCTGGCATTTTAGGGGCCCTAAAGCGTGAGAAGAAGTCTGGAATCCAAATGTCTAAAAATGACCTCCTAAAAGGTACTCATTGGAATTTGGGCCTCTTTGCGCACCTATACCACATGTGGTATCGCCGTACTCAGAAGAGGTAGAGCAATGTGTTTTGGGGTGTCATTTTACATATACCCATGCTGGGTGAGAGAAATATCTCTGTAAAATGACAACTTTGTATAAAAAAAATTGCAAAAGTTGTCTTTTACAGAGATATTTCTCTCACCAAGCATGGGTATATGTAAAAATACACCCCAAAACACATTTCCCTACTTCTTTTGAGTACGGCGATATCACGTGTGACACTTTTTTGCAGCCTAGGTGCGCAAAGGGGCCGAAATTCCAATGAGTACCTTTACGATTTCACAAGCCATTTTTTACGCATTTGTATTCCAAACTACTTCTCACACTTTAGGTCCCCTAAAATGCCAGGGCAGTATAAATACCCCACAAGTGACCCCATTTTGGAAAGAAGACACACTAAGGTATTTCGTGAGGGGCATGGCGAGTTCATGTAAAATTTTATTTTTTGTCACAAGTTAGTGGAATATGAAACTTTGTAAGAAAAGAAAAAAAGAAAAAAAAAATGTTTCCGCTAACTTGTGCCAAAAAAAAAAAAATATTCTAGGAATTCGCCATGCCCCTCACGGAATACCTTGGGTTGTCTTCTTTCCAAAATGGGGTAACTTGTGGGGAATTTATACTGCCCTGTCATTTTAGGGGCTCTAAAGCGTGAGAAGTAGTTTGGAATCCAAATGCGTAAAAAATGCCCTGTGAAATCCTAAAGATACTCATTGGAATTTGGGCCCCTTTGTGCACCTAGGCTGCAAAAAATTGTCACACATGTAGTATTGCCGTACTCAGGAGAGGTAGGGCAATGTGTTTTGGGGTGTATTTTTACATATACCCATGCTGGGTGAGAGAAATATCTCTGTAAAATGACAACTTTGTATAAAAAAAAAAATGGGAAAAGTTGTCTTTTACAGAGATATTTCTCTCACCCAGAATGGGTATATGTAAAAATACACCCCAAAACACATTGCCATACTTCTTCTGAGTACGGCGATACCACATGTGTGACACTTTTTTGCAGCCTAGGTGTGCGAAGGGGCCCAAATTCCAATGAGTACTTTTAGGATTTCACAGGGCATTTTTACGCATTTGGATTCCAAACTACTTCTCACTCTTTAGGGCCCCTAAAATGCAAGGGCAGTATAAATGCAGTACGCAGCCCTGCAGGGTTTTGCGATAGTGAGGTCATTGCTACTTAGGCAAACGAGGGTTGCTCTGGGTTACTCACAGTTTCTTGAAAGACCCTGGGCAGGCATATAGCAGTGATGGAGAGGCTGGCACAGGGGACCTCTGGAGCACTCTCTGTGTATAGGGACCAGGCCTGATGGTAGATTAGGTGCCCTGGATGTTGCAGGTGTTTAATGTGCCGGGGGCAAGGTCCCTTTAAGATTCGTGACGCCAGTGCCGGTAACGGTGGCACACCGATTTATGATAGAAATAATTGAGGAACACGATGTTGTGGTGAACCAAAACTTCCTTTTACTGGAAACAGTCAACTGATTACAGTCTGGGTTCAGTTCCACATGCAATAAGGTTGTTACAGGCAGGCTTTCACAAAATGGCAGGCAAATGTCCTTGCGAGATACTCAGAGGGTTAAAACACTTACAGATCAGGCTGTACTTTTCCTCAGATTTCCTGTGCACTATTCCTCAAAACTCCTGTCTGTCTTTATCCCAAGGCCCGTATGCCCTAATGCTGGCTTTATCCTTGGTAGGGGAAACTTCCTCAGGTATATATCTCCTTGCTTTCAGTAAAATCCTTCTGCCCTTCATCCCTCAGGTTGGCTGGAAACACTTTGGCTCTGCTCTGCTCTGGTTGTGGGAACTTCAGGTTTCTCTCAGGAGGCAACTTCTTCTCCTGGTGACAACTAGAAGCCTGGGCTGTCTAGCTGCATGTCAGGAGGTGGCCCTCAGCTCCTCTCTGGCTAAAGTGCACACTCTCTTCTGCTCTACACAGACTCCTGACTACACAGACTACCTTCCCTGCCCAGGACCTAACTATTTATACTAGGGGCTCCCTAGCTCCCTCTACTGTCTAGGAGGAGGAACTATACCCTGATAGGCCTGATGCACACATAACAGGGAAAAATACACATAAACGCATAGCAATACACATTAAAATGGACTGTAAAATACAATGCCACTGTTCCGCAGGAGTGGGAGAACCACGTGGCCTAATTGACCCTTGTGTAGTGCCCACATTTACCTAGTGGGACACTACATAAATACCCCACAAGTGACCCCATTTTAGAAAGAAGACACCCAAAGGTATTCCGTGAGGGGTATGGTGAGTTCATGTAAAATTGTATTTTTTGTCACAAGTTAGTGGAATATGAGACTTTGTAAGAAAAAAGAAAAAAATTCAATTTCCGCTAACTTGTGACAAAAAATAAAAACTTCTATGAACTCACTATGCCCATCAGCGAATAACTTAGGGTGTCTAATTTCCGAAATGGGGTCATTTGTGGGGTGTTTCTACTGTCTGGGCATTGTAGAACCTCAGGAAACATGACAGGTGCTCAGAAAGTCAAAGTGCGTAAATTAATTTTTTTGCGCCATAGTTTGTAAACGCTATGACTTTTACCCAAACCAATAAATATACACTTATTGCATTTTTTTTATTAAAGACATGTAGAACAATACATTTAGAGAAAAATGTATATAGAAATGTAGTTTTATTTGAAAAATTTTACAACAGAAAGTGAAAAATTTCATTTTTTTGCAAAAATTTCGGTCAATTTTGATTAATTTAAAAAAAAGTAAAAATGTCAGCAGCAATAAAATACCACCAAATGAAAGCTCTATTAGTGAGAAGAAAAGGAGGTAAAATTCTTTTGGGTGGTAAGTTTTATGACCGAGCAATAAACCGTGAAAGTAGTGTAGTGAAGAATTGTAAAATGTGGTCTGGTCATTAAGGGGGTTTAAGCTAGGGTAGCTAAGGTGGTTAAGGATCTTAGGACATACCTGTTCGCCTAGGTGACTTTCCTAAGAGCCACCTAGGTGCTCACGTCTTTCTGGCATTGGCCATTTAGGACAGGATTGGAGTAGATGGCAAGCATCACTACAATAAAAACATAGGGGGAGATTTATCAAATTGGTTCACAGTAGAACTAGTTGAGTTGCCCATAGAAACCAATCAGATTATACCTTTTATTTTCAAAAGAAGCTGTGAAAAATTAAAGGTGGAATGTGATTGGTTGCTATGGGCAACTAAACCAGTTCTAATTTACACCAAATTGATAAATCTCCCCCATAATCCTTTTCTCCTTACTAAGCTCCCTCTATATTGAAGAGACATAGTTGCACCCAGCTGCATGAGTTCATTCATGAAAGCAACTACCTTGGAGAAAATGGATGGCAAATCTGGAAAACTGTAAAGGATGTGGATGAACATTCTTTTTTACTTTCTCTTAGTTGTCTGTCTAAATGCACAGCTAAAGTCATAGTCTTGTCAAGAGTAGCAGGTGAAGGATAACTCGCAAGAAAGTCCTTGAGTCAGAAAGATCGTGGCAGACATCTCAGAGCCAGGTCATTCGATTCGGAAGTGACATACCATTTATGAAAATCTGCACAATAGTCCATGACAGAGTGCAACTAATTTGGACCCAGCAAATGCAGTCCTGTCAGGTTCATTATAAAGTAAACCAAGAGCAAAAAAAAAATATTAGGAGAGTCGAAGGGAAAAGAGAATGCCCATTCCTGGGGATCCCCTTGCAGGAGATAAATAATTATACCAACTCTTTGAGGATTTGACCCCAGGGAGAGAGGTTTGAGATGAAAATATAACTCTCCTGAAAGACACCAACTGCTTCCAATAACCTGCAAATCAATCAGGCAACTTAACTTGTGGTTCTACTGTAACATCCCAGAGTTATGTTACAAAACTCTTTTACCCCGCTACAATCTTTTAAGTGTATTAACATTGTCATCCTGTGTAATTTCACATCATATTCTCACCTATGTGCATTATAAGCCTTGTAAATATATATCGCTGTAATTTTCATGTTCACCAGCAGGTGGCAGCAATGTGTTCAGCAAGGGCTTAGCTATAGTTTAGTATTTCTGAACTGGAATAGTACATTCCAGTTTAACTCCCCCCTCTGTTAGGAGGTGTGGAATGTTTCCACATCCTGCCTCATGGGTGGGGAAGGAAGTTAGTGGCAGCGTGCCAGCCACCCCGGCTAGGGGAAGACTGTGCTGGTAGGAGCTTCCAGATTTAGGGATCCAAGCCAGTATCGTGTCTCGGCTGAGACAATTCATCATCATCCCCAGCCTGAGCCTTGCAGTCTCAGCTGGTAGAAGCAAGCAGCCACCTCCAGTATTCCAGGAAGAAGCATACCCTGTGAGCACAACTGTGAGTACCGTCCAGAGACCAGGAGAAGCCAAATTTCTCCTCAGCTAGTCAGTCCTCAAGATACCAGAAGATAGTAAGCGCAGAAGATATAAATTCTTGCCACATTACAGAGCCACAAGTAGATGACTTATCCTGCAAAGAGCTCCAGGCACATGATAGAGCAGAAGACAGATTCCTGCCACACATTGCCAAGATCTGCTGGGACTTCAGACTAATGCTGTATCTCATGTGGATTAATGCTGCAACAAGTAAAGACCAGTTTGAACTTTACCAAAGGTCTGGATCTCAATTATTGCTGCAAATCCCTCAATTACTCCTATTAGCACCACACTCATTTTATTGCAAGTGAGCCAGGATCCAGGAGTCCAACCGTACTGAGTTAGGAGACACCGTTGACACCATTACCACTACCATACAGAGACATTACCCCACTCTGGCATTCCTACCTTGGTACGTGAGTTACAACACCTTAAAGGGCCCTGTGTTATTACCCTGCGCATGCTACAATTGGCGTCACAAACAAAACTATAGACTATTATACCCATATCCTGACCCACTGCACTTTTGGCGTCCGTGTAACTGTACCACGGTCCTGCTCATTGCACTAGGAGTTGTGAGAGAACAGTCACAAGGGGTAGAGACTGAGTATTATTTTTGTGTTAGACCCTTACTGCAAGATCCTGGACCTGCTGGGTGAGAACATGCATTTGGTTTACCAAAGCCTGCATAGGATCCATACTAGTTAACAACAATACCACAGAGAAATATTGGTTGGTCTGTGATTCTGTCATGAAAGAGTAGGGAACAGTGAAGCACTGCACTCCAGCCACACCACTATCCCTACCTATCTGCACAATATGTCCTAGGTGACAGCCCACAACTGGACAACAATCCCCTCTTAGCTAAGGGGTACGGGGTCAAAATCAAAATGAGAAAAGAGTAGTCAGACAGAAAGAGGTGAAAACCAGACAAGCAAAACCAGGACTGGATCAGAATTCTAGCAAACTAGCAGAGTCAAATACCAGGAGATCACAACGGAAGCAAAATAAGTAGCTTGTCATTGTTTTGATATGTCATAGAGACATCTCAAAAGTTTAGATCAGAGGAGGTCTGAGTGTAGAGACCCCACTAACTGGTTGAATGAGGAGAGGGTAGAGTTTGTAGATCACACTCTCTCTCTCTCCTTGCTCCAGGAGACTGGTCAGTTGAAGTCTATGGGCCTGTCTCGATTCCATTGTGCAGCGTGGAAAGTGTGATATGCGAACGGTTCTCTCTCCTTGTTTTTGTGATCAGTGGAGGTCTCAGCACTAAGACCCCCACTGATATGACAATTAAACCCCCACTGCATTTATGACATATCAGAAATTTTATGAAAGCTCAGTTACACATTAAAGCTCTTTCCTACATGCAGTCTATTTTATGTCACCCTCTCTGGTACACGAACAAACAGCTCTTCAAACGTATTGCTACAAAGCCTTGAGGCTCATTCCCACTTGACATATATATGCTTACACTGGTCCCAGTAGAGCTGTAGCAACATGTTACTATCCGATATTAGAAATCAAGTAACAGTGTATAATGCTGCCATGTTCACACAAAAATACATGCAGCCTTCCTCATCGAACTGGCCAACGTACCTGTTTCTTTATCTTTCTTTGCCTTTACACGAAGAAGTAGAGCCTTGTAGTTCAGTTACATGTCACCTATCCATTATGGTTTTCCTATAATTAAAACATATTACCTAGCCCCAAGAAAGGTGATGTGTCATATCAGTGAAGGTACAACTGCTAAGACTCAAACTGATCAAAAGAACAGGGTTCCCATGTTCTCTCACTTGAATGGAGTGGCAGTCATAGTCTACCGCTTAGGATAGTGAATGTACCCTATCCCAGCACGAGAGTTGAGCGGACACCTGGATGTTCGGGTTCGAAAAGTTCGGCCGAACTTCCCGAAAATGTTCGGGTTCGGGATCCGAACCCGATCCGAACTTCGTCCCGAACCCGAACCCCATTGAAGTCAATGGGGACCCGAACTTTTCAACACTAAAAAGTCTGTAAAACAGCCCAGGAAAGGGCTAGAGGGCTGCAAAAGGCAGCAACATGTAGTTAGACCCCCTGCAAACAAATGTGGATAGGGAAATGAATAAAAATAAAAATTAAATAAATAAAAATTAACCAAAATCAATTGGAGAGAGGTCCCATAGCAGAGAATCTGGCTTCACGTCACCCACCACTGGAACAGTCCATTCTCAGATATTTAGGCCCCGGCACCCAGACAGAGGAGAGAGGTCCCGTAACAGAGAATCTGGCTTCATGTCAGCAGAGAATCAGTCTTCATGTCATAGCAGAGAATCAGGCTTCACGTCAGCCACCAATGCAACAGTCCATTGTCAGATATTTAGGCCCAGCACCCAGGCAGAGGAGAGAGGTCCCGTAACAGACAATCTGGCTTCATGTCAGCAGAGAATCAGTCTTCATATCATAGCAGAGAATCAGGCTTCACGTCAGCCACCAATGCAATAGTCCATTGTCAGATATTTAGGCCCAGCACCCAGGCAGAGGAGAGAGGTCCCGTAACAGAGAATCTGGATTCATGTCAGCAGAGAATCAGTCTTCATGTCATAGCAGAGAATCAGGCTTCACGTCACCCACCACTGCAACAGTCCATTTTCATAAATTTAGGCCCAGCACCCAGGCAGAGGAGAGAGGTCCCGTAACAGACAATCTGGCTTCATGTCAGCAGAGAATCAGTCTTCATATCATAGCAGAGAATCAGGCTTCACGTCAGCCACCAATGCAACAGTCCATTTTCATAAATTTAGGCCCAGCACCCAGGCAGAGGAGAGAGGTCCCGTAACAGACAATTTGGCTTCATGTCAGCAGAGAATCAGTCTTCATGTCATAGCAGAGAATCAGGCTTCACGTCAGCCACCACTGCAACAGTCCATTTTCATAAATTTAGGCCCAGCACCCAGGCAGAGGAGAGAGGTCCCGTAACAGACAATCTGGCTTCATGTCAGCAGAGAATCAGTCTTCATGTCATAGCAGAGAATCAGGCTTCACGTCACCCACCACTGTAACAGTCCATTTTCATAAATTTAGGCCCAGCACCCAGGCAGAGGAGAGGCTCATTCAACTTTGGGTAGCCTCGCAATATAATGGTAAAATGAAAATAAAAATAGGATTGAATGAGGAAGTGCCCTGGAGTACAATAATATATGGTTAAGGGGAGGTAGTTAATGTCTAATCTGGACAAGGGACGGACAGGTCCTGTGGGATCCATGCCTGGTTCATTTTTATGAACGTCAGCTTGTCCACATTGGCTGTAGACAGGCGGCTGCGTTTGTCTGTAATGACGCCCCCTGCCGTGCTGAATACACGTTCAGACAAAACGCTGGCCGCCAGGAAGGCCAGCACCTCCAAGGCATAAAAGGCTAGCTCTGGCCATGTGGACAATTTAGAGACCCAGAAGTTGAATGGGGCCGAACCATCAGTCAGTACGTGGAGGGGTGTGCACACGTACTGTTCCACCATGTTAGTGAAATGTTGCCTCCTGCTAACACGTTACATATCAGGTGGTGGTGCAGTTAGCTGTGGCGTGTTGACAAAACTTTTCCACATCTCTGCCATGCTAACCCTGCCCTCAGAGGAGCTGGCCGTGACACAGCTGCCTTGGCGACCTCTTGCTCCTCCTCTGCCTTGGCCTTGGGCTTCCACTTGTTCCCCTGTGACATTTGGGAATGCTCTAAGTAGCGTGTCTACCAACGTGCGCTTGTACTCGCGCATCTTCCTATAACGCTCCAGTGCAGGAAGTAAGGTGGGCACATTGTCTTTGTAGCGTGGATCCAGCAGGGTGGCAACCCAGTAGTCCGCACACGTTAAAATGTGGGCAACTCTGCTGTCGTTGCGCAGGCACTGCAGCATGTAGTCGCTCATGTGTGCCAGGCTGCCCAGGGATAAGGACAAGCTGTCCTCTGTGGGAGGCATATCATCATCGTCCTGCCTTTCCCCCCAGCCACGCACCAGTGATGGGCCCGAGCTGCGTTGGGTGCCACCCCGCTGTGACCATGCTTCATCCTCATCCTCCTTCACCTCCTCCTCATCCTCGTCCTCCTCGTCCTCCAGTAGTGGGCCCTGGCTGGCCACATTTGTACCTGGCCTCTGCTGTTGCAAAAAACCTCCCTCTGAGTCACTTCGAAGAGACTGGCCTGAAAGTGCTAAAAATGACCCCTCTTCCTCCTCCTCCTGGGCCACCTCCTCTTCCATCATCACCCTAAGTGTTTTCTCAAGGAGACATAGAAGTGGTATTGTAACGCTGATAACGGCGTCATCGCCACTGGCCATGTTGGTACTCGAAACAGCGCAACAGGGCACACAGGTCTCGCATGGAGGCCCAGTCATTGGTGGTGAAGTGGTGCTGTTCCGCAGTGCGACTGACCCGTGCGTGCTGCAGCTGAAACTCCACTATGGCCTGCTGCTGCTCGCACAGTCTGTCCATCATGTGCAAGGTGGAGTTCCAGCTGGTGGGCACGTCGCATATGAGGCGGTGAGCGGGAAGGCCGAAGTCACGCTGTAGCGCAGACAGGCGAGCAGCGGCAGGATGTGAACGCCGGAAGCGCGAACAGACGGCCCGCACTTTATGCAGCAGCTCTGACATGTCGGGGTAGTTGTGAATGAACTTCTGCACCACCAAATTCAGCACATGCGCCAGGCAAGGGATGTGCGTCAAACCGGCTAGTCCCAGAGCTGCAACGAGATTTCGCCCATTATCGCACACCACCAGGCCGGGCTTGAGGCTCACCGGCAGCAACCACTCGTCGGTCTGTTGTTCTATAACTCGCCACAACTCCTGTGCGGTGTGGGGCCTGTCCCCCAAACATATGAGTTTCAGAATGGCCTGCTGAGGTTTACCCCGGGCTGTGCTGAAGTTGGTGGTGAAGGTGTGTGGCTGACTGGATGAGCAGGTGGAAGAAGAGGAGGAGGAAGCCGAGAAGGAGGAGGTGGCAACAGGAGGCAAAGAATGTTGCCCTGCGATCGGAAGGACGTGCGCCAAACAGCTCTCCGCCTGGGGCCCAGCTGCCACTACATTTACCCAGTGTGCAGTTAGGGAGATATAGCGTCCCTGTCCGTGCTTACTGGTCCACGTATCTGTGGTTAGGTGGACCTTGCTACAGATGGCGTTGCGCAGTGCACACTTGATTTTATCGGATACTTGGTTGTGCAGGGAAGGCACGGCTCTCTTGGAGAAGTAGTGGCAGCTGGGAACAACATACTGTGGGACAGCAAGCGACATGAGCTGTTTGAAGCTGTCTGTGTCCACCAGCCTAAATGACAGCATTTCATAGGCCAGTAGTTTAGAAATGCTGGCATTCAGGGCCAGGGATCGAGGGTGGCTAGGTGGGAATTTACGCTTTCTCTCAAATGTTTGTGAGATGGAGAGCTGAACGCTGCCGTGTGACATGGTTGAGACGCTTGATGACGGAGGTGGTGGTGGTGTTGGTGGTACATCCCCTGTTTGCTGGGCGGCAGGTGCCAACGTTCCTCCAGAGGCGGAGGAAGAGGCCGAGGCGGCAGCAGCAGAAGAGGCCGAGGCGGCAGCAGCAGAAGAGGTAGCAGGGGGAGCCTGAGCGACTTCCTTGTTTTTAAGGTGTTTACTCCACTGCAGTTCATGCTTTGCATGCAGGTGCCTGGTCATACAGGTTGTGCTAAGGTTCAGAACGTTAATGCCTCGCTTCAGGCTCTGATGGCACAGCGTGCAAACCACTCGGGTCTTGTCGTCAGCACATTGTTTGAAGAAGTGCCATGCCAGGGAACTCCTTGAAGCTGACTTTGGGGTGCTCGGACCAAGATGGCGGCGGTCAGTAGCAGGCGGAGTCTCTTGGCGGCGGTTGTTCTGCTTTTGCCCACTGCTCCCTCTTTTGCTACGCTGTTGGCTCGGTCTCACCACTGACTCTTCCTCCGAACTGTGAAAGTCAGTGGCACGACCTTCATTCCATGTGGGGTCTAGGACCTCATCGTCCCCTGCATCGTCTTCCACCCAGTCTTGATCCCTGACCTCCTGTTCAGTCTGCACACTGCAGAAAGACGCAGCAGTTGGCACCTGTGTTTCGTCATCATCAGAGACATGCTGAGGTGGTATTCCCATGTCCTCATCATCAGGAAACATAAGTGGTTGTGCGTCAGTGCAGTCTATGTCTTCCACTGCTGGGGAAGGGCTAGGTGGATGCCCTTGGGAAACCCTGCCAGCAGAGTCTTCAAACAGCATAAGAGACTGCTGCATAACTTGAGGCTCAGACAGTTTCCCTGATATGCATGGGGGTGATGTGACAGACTGATGGGGTTGGTTTTCAGACGCCATCTGTGCGCTTTCTGCAGAAGACTGGGTGGGAGATAATGTGAACGTGCTGGATCCACTGTCGGCCACCCAATTGACTAATGCCTGTACCTGCTCAGGCCTTACCATCCTTAGAACGGCATTGGGCCCCACCATATATCGCTGTAAATTCTGGCGGCTACTGGGACCTGAGGTAGTTGGTACACTAGGACGTGTGGATGTTGTCGTTCACCACAACAACAAAAATATTATTTGGCCCAATGTATTGTATTCAAATTCAGCTGAATATAAATTTGAGGCCTAGTATTTAGGCGCTGGGTGACAGGTATAGATTTACTGACGGAATTAGACTTGGAAATGCACAGTAGCGTGTGTGTGAAGTTATTCTGAATGACCCTATGTGCACCTTGAATATTATATACCCTTTTAGGGATAGATTTCAAATAGCTCTGATACAGCAGAAACCACTAAATTAGGAAATTGCTAAATTGGGAATTGTATTTCAACCCAGAACAAAAAATGTGCTTTGACGGACACTAAATAACTTGCCCAGCCACAACAGTACAGCAGTAACGACAGATTTAGCTGGATATAAACTTGAGGCCTAGTATTTAGGCGCTGGGTGACAGGTATACGTTTACTGACAGAATTAGACTAGGATATGGGCAAAAAATAACCACACTATTGATGGTTAAATGCACTTGGTGTGACAGCTTGACCAACCACACTACTGAGGGTTAAATGTACTTGGTGACAGGCGCAGCTTGCCCCTGATGTAGTATATGGCCAAAAAATAAACAGACTATTGCTGGTTAAATGCACTTGGTGTGACAGCTTGACCAACCACACTACTGAGGGTTAAATGCACTTGGTGACAGGCGCAGCCTGCCCCTGATGTAGTATATGGCCAAAAAATAAACAGACTATTGCTGGTTAAATGCACTTGGTGTGACAGCTTGACCAACCACACTACTGAGGGTTAAATGCACTTGGTGACAGGCACAGCTTGCCCCTGATGTAGTATATGGCCAAAAAATAAACAGACTATAGCTGGTTAAATGCACTTGGTGTGACAGCTTCACCCTGATGTAGGCTTTAGCCAAAAAACAACCACACCATTGAGGGTTAAATGCACTTGGTGACAGGCGCAGCTTGCCCCTGATGTAGTATATGGCCAAAAAATAAACAGACTATTGCTGGTTAAATGCACTTGGTGTGACAGCTTCACCCTGATGTAGGCTTTAGCCAAAAAACAACCACACCATTGAGGGTTAAATGCACTTGGTGACAGGCGCAGCTTGCCCCTGATGTAGTATATGGCCAAAAAATAAACAGACTATTGGTGGTTAAATGCACTTGGTGTGACAGCTTCACTCTGATGTAGGCTTTAGCCAAAAAACAACCACACCATTGAGGGTTAAATGCACTTGATGACAGGCTCAGCTTGCCCCAGATGTAGTATATGGCCAAAAAATAAACAGACTATTGCTGGTTAAATGCACTTGGTGTGACAGCTTCACCCTGATGTAGGTTTTAGCCAAAAAACAACCACACCATTGAGGGTTAAATGCACTTGGTGACAGGCGCAGCTTGCCCCTGATGTAGTATATGGCCAAAAAATAAACAGACTATTGCTGGTTAAATGCACTTGGTGTGACAGCTTCACCCTGATGTAGGCTTTAGCCAAAAAACAACCACACCATTGAGGGGTAAATGCACTTGGTCGCAGCTTGTGCTGGCGCACCACAAGACCCAAAATGGCCGCCGATCACCCCAGAAAAAAGTGACTGACAAACGGTCTGGGCAGCCTAAAAACAGTGAGCAATTGAGTATCAGCAGCTCAATGATCCACAGCTGCAGATCGATCACTGGATGGAGTCTTTTGGAGGAGTTAATCAGCCTAATCTCGCCCTACTGTCACAGCTGCAACCTCTCCCTACGCTAATCAGAGCAGAGTGACGTGTGGCGCTATGTGACTCCAGCTTAAATAGAGGCTGGGTCACATGGTGCTCTGGCCAATCACAGCCATGCCAATAGTAGGCATGGCTGTGACGGCCTCTTGGGGCAAGTAGTATTACGCTTGTTGATTGGCTGCTTTGCAGCCTTTCAAAAAGCGCCAAGAAAGCGACGAACACCAAACCCGAACCCGGACTTTTACGAAAATGTCCGGGTTTGGGTCCGTGTCACGGACACCCTAAAATTCGGTACGAACCCGAACTATACAGTTCGAGTTTGCTAATCCCTACCCAGCACGTCATTATTTATATCACTGACATTGCGATTTAGGTAAAAAAAAATATATATTTTTTTTAAAGGTTATGCAAAACAGAATGGTATTGTGCACTGCACGATATCAAAGTGTTTTTCATTAAGCAACTTATTGTAGTTGATAATTTATCTGTTATTTACAGTCAGTAGTAGTTTGGATAACACTCACACATGGAAATTCCTTATCCTTGATGAACCACCCTTTCCCTCATCCTAAACAATATCAAAAGTAAAGTAAATGTTTGTCGGCATCTTCAAATAGAAAAGTGTACTGGAGTGAATAGGCCACCATGTAACCATCCCTATAGGGTCTTTCTCAAGTGTCTTGACCACTTGAGTAAGACCCTATAGGAGTCGATACGTGGTGGTGAACGCCGTATTCACTCCAGTAAACTTTTTCATTTGAAGATGCCGACAAACATTTACTTTACTTTAGGCTGACAGTTATTTTTTTTCTGTCTTTGCTATCCTGGTGGTATCCATGTATGATACAGATCCAAAATAGGGTCATGTGCATGAACATCCGTACACAAACCATATAATATTCTACAAATATAGCAAAAGAAAAATGTGAAAAACTATTTTATTGCACAAACAAATGCACTGAATAAATAACATTAAATATTAAACTCAAATATTAAATAATATTAAACCACTCAAACCACTTACTGCACATAGTAATTGCACAGTACCGTACAAATACAGCAACATTAAAATGGTATTAATGCTATAACTTACAAACAGTTAAAGAATGCCATATTACACAACCAGTTTACAGCAGCATTTTTTGGAGAACAGAAGACGAGTTTGCAAATCTGTCAACAATGTCATCATAATCTAAAGTCATGGAAATATCCCTCTCAATGTTCATTATAATGAGGGATTCCAACAGTTCCTGTCCAATCAACGATCTCAGTCTATTCTTTACAATTTTTAGTTTTGAAAACACACGCTCACAAGAAACCTGAGTGCACGCAAGTGTAAGGAGTGCTTTATAAACCGCAAAAAGATTCGTATATGCAGCTGAATGTAAGTTATGATCGTATAAAAGTCTATAACAGCAAGTCAGGCAGTTTTCACAAGCTACATGTGTTCCCTTACTGATGTCATCCTCACCATCATTATCATCATCCACATCAAATACCTCCCTGGCAGCAGAGTACGTTTTTTTCAAAGCAGCATAGTTCTCTTGGAAACTTAGTAGCTCAAGTTTAAGTTGTACAATATCTACATTGGCCAACTGAGCTACTGTTTTCAAAGACTCAGATGGAATGTCTTTTTGTGTTAATTGGCCAAATCTTCTTGGGTCTAATTGTGATATATCTCGGATAAGGGTTTCATTTTTGGAAAATTTTGCCTCAATGCTGGTTATTGCCTGGTCTATGACCACATTAAATATTTGATACTGAAAACCTTTAATGGGGCCAGGAGGAGGCTCATGTTTGGCTAATTCACCAGGCATAGTTTTATTTTTCGGTGGTCTCTTTTGTGGCAAATTGTGCTCAATCACAGCCTTTACAGATTGCTCATCAAGAACTGTTTCAATCTGTTCAATGAATTGATTTACCAACATAGTTAGATTTGAAAATGAATCCCTAAGGGAAACAATCTGTCTTTTGGCATTCTCGATCATTCACCATGCCTGTAGAATGTCCAGGCCATGGTGTCACGGAATGTGTACAGGAAACAAGACAACACAAAATGAATATACGACTCACTGGATCCAAAACTAAGGAACAAAAGGGAGACCCCTGCATAAGACCTGGCTCTCTCCCTTTCTGCTAAGCCAATGCGAAAATCCCAATGGTAGATGATTGCATATCCTCGTACCTCGAATGTATAACACCTGAACACCCTACAATAGTGAGGGGACACGACCACCGGCTCCCTACACTAGATACGGAGGGAGTCAGGGTCACCTGGGATCCAGCAAACAGAAAAACACAAATGAATGCACAACACTTATCTTGTAGAAGACTGAGAAGTAGGATCAGCATGCACACACACTCCAGGAAGTAATATAAACCGCAAACCGATGCACTATGGGGAGGAATTTAAAGGGATGCAATCAGTACAACTACATGACAGCTGAGAGAGGCTAATGAGATGAGGAACTGAAAGCAAAACAAAGGAAGCTCAAGGAGGAGGTTCTGAAAGGCATCTGTCAGCATCTGTCTGCGCCAGCGTCTTAGCATTGGGCAAGCCAGGAAAAGGGATGAAATGCACCATTTTGCTAAAACGGTCCACCACCACCAGAATCACATTCTTCCCCGAAGAACGAGGCAGGTCTGTAATGAAGTCCATGGACAGATGGGTCCAAGGACGGGAAGGAAGGGGTAAGGGAAGGAGAGGACCTGATGGCCGTGAATGAGGGACTTTGGCACGAGCGCAGGTCTCGCAGGCTGCCACAAAACCCTCAACCGACTTACGAAGCGCCGGCCACCAGAATCTCCGAGCGATGAGATCCACTGTGGCTCTTGCCCCCAGGTGCCCAGCAAGGACCGTATCGTGGTGTTCCTTAAAAATCTTGTGTCTTAAAGCGAGAGGCACAAACAACCTCCCAGGAGGACAAAGATCAGGAGCCTCTGACTGGGCTGCCTGCACCTCTGCCTCCAATTCAGGAAAAAGAGCAGAGACCACCACACCTTCAGCAAAATGGGACCCGGGTCTTCAAAATTCCCACCTCCCGGAAAACAACGTGACAGGGCATCTGCCTTCACATTCTTAACCCCAGGGCGTAACGTGACAACAAAATTAAACCTTGAAAAGAACAAAGACCATCTGGCCTGTCTCGGGTTCAGACGCCTGGCTGACTCCAAGTAGGCCAGATTTTTATGGTCAGTAAACACGGTAATAGGGTGTCTGGCTCCCTAGCCAATGGCGCCATTCCTCAAAAGCCAACTTGGTGGCCAACAACTCCCTATCTCCCACATTGTAATTTCTCTCTGCGGAGGAGAGTTTCTTCGAGAAAAAGGCACACGGTCGCCATTTGGCAGGAGAGGAACCTTGAGACAAGACCGCACCCACACCCACCACTCAACCTCAACTATGAAGGGTAGAGAAATATCAGGTTGTACCAAGATGGGAGCGGAAGCAAAACTCTCCTTGATATCAGAAAAGGCCTTACGCGCCTCTACCGACCAGGAAGAAAAATTTACCCCCTTTCTAGTCATATCAGTGAGTGGTTTAACAACAGAGGAATAATTCAAAATAAACTTCCTGTAATAATTGGCAAAGCCCAAAAAACGCATCAGCGCCTTCTGATTTTCAGGAAGCTCCCACTCAAGCACAGCACGGACCTTCTCGGGGTCCATGCGAAAACCAGAAGTGGAGAGAAGAAACCCCAGAAATTGAATTTCTGGAACCGCAAACACACATTTTTCCAGTTTCGCGTACAATTTATTCTTCCGCAGGATGAGCAAGACCTGACGTAAGTGTTCCTTATGAGTTTTTAAATCAGGAGAAAAATATCTAAATGTCATCCAAATACACTAATACAAATTTCTCCATTAAATGATAAAAAATGCTGTTCACAAAATGCTGAAAAACGGCTGGAGCATTCATCAAACTAAAAGGCATAACCAAATTCTCAAAATGGCCCTCAGGGGTATTGAAGGCCGTCTTCCATTCGTCTCCTTCTCTGGCCCTGACCAGGTTATATGCCCCTCTTAGATCTAATTTGGAAAAAACTTTAGCCCCAACAATCTGGTTAAACAGGTCCGGGATCAGAGGAAGCGGATAAGGGTCACGAATTGTGATACTGTTCAGCTCCCTAAAATCCAGACAAGGTCTTAAAGAACCATCTTTTTTCTTAACAAAGAAAAAACCAGTGGCAACAGGTGACTTCGAGGGTCGTATGTGTCCTTTTCTCAGACTCTCAGAGATATAAGCACGCAAAGCGACCCTTTCAGGTTGGGAGAGATTGTATAAACGAGATTTAGGCAGCTTGGCGTCTGGGATGAGATTAATAGGGCAATCGTACTCCCTGTGCGGGGGCAAATCCTGAACTCCGCTCTCAGAGAAGACATCCGAAAATTCAGAGAGAAAAGAAGGTACAGTCTTAGTAGAAACCTCAGAAACAGATGTTGTGAGGCAATTCTCTCTGCAAAAGTCACTCCAACCATTTATTTGCCTCGCTTGCCAATCAATGGTGGGGTTATGTTTAGTGAGCCAGGGTAGCCCCAACACTAGAGGAGTAGGCAATCCGCTAAGGACGAAACATGACACATCCTCAACATGAGCATCACTCACAATTAAACGGATATTGTGAACTATGCCCTTTAATGATTTCTGAGAAAGTGGAGCGGAATCAATAGCAAAAACAGGAATATCCTTTCCCAAAGTGCATACCTGGAAACCATGAGTTATCGCAAATTGATTATCAATGAGATTGACAGCTGCTCCACTATCTATAAAAATCTCACAAAAAATGTTCTTGCTCTCTAGCGCCACCCTGGCAGGCAGGACAAAACGGAAACTACAAGCAAACGGAAAACCTTCAATTTCCGCCTCAACTCTGCCAATGTTAACAGATGGAACATTTTTAAAGGATTTTTCCCTTTTTGTTTCTTTATTATTCTAAAAAGACTGTCTGAATCTCCTAGAGGGACAAACATTTGCCAAATGATTTATACCTCCACAACAAAAACAAACCTTCCCATGCGGGCTGAATCTTCTATTGTCAGAGGCAATCAACGCCAGCTGCATGGGCTCCTGCTCAGAAGGGGTTGACAGCGACTGAGACCCCTGCGCACTGAATGAGACCACTACACTGTCCTGGGATTGAGTATGACAGGAAGGAGTGATCTCTGAGCAGTATATCTCTGCGGATTGTTTACCTTGGCATAGCAGACGTAGTCTAGACTCAGCCAAAGCAATACGATCCGGATCATCATATATCTGACCCAGGGCTAAAAAGAAATCATCCACTGAACGGAGGGGCCGTGCCCCCACCGGCAGCAAAAAGGCCCACGACTGAGCGTTACCCCTGAGCAGCGATATAATGATCCCCACCCTCCGTTCCTCATCACCAGAGGAATGGGGAAGAAGGCGAAAATGGAGTTTGCAAGCCTCTCTAAAACGCACAAAATTCTCACTACCCCCGGAGAACGTATCCGGGAGCGAGATCTTAGGCTCAGAACAAACTCCATGAACGCAAGCTGAACCGGTCACTAGAAACTGAGAAAGAGTCTTACGGAGATCTGCTACCTCCAATGAAAGACCCTAAAAGCGTTCAGTCAAAAGTGAAACCGGATCCATGCTTGAGACGGTTTTGGCGGTTTATAATGTCACGGAATGTGTACAGGAAACAAGACAACACAAAATGAATATACGACTCACTGGATCCAAAACTAAGGAACAAAAAGGGAGACCCCTGCATAAGACCTGTCTTTCTCCCTTTCTGCTCAGCCTATGCGAAAATGGGGAGGAATTTAAAGGGATGCAATCAGTACAACTACAAGACAGCTGAGAGAGGCTAACGAGATGAGGAACTGAAAGCAAAACAAAGGAAGCTCAAGGAGGAGGTTCTGAAAGGCATCTGTCAGAGCTTCTCAGATGTCTGGTGGTGACACACGGGTTTGAAGATAGTCAGAAACTGGACTTGCAATTTCAAAAATCTTTTTTTTCTTCAGTAGCAGAGGGTCGTTTAGAAGACATTGCCCTACAAAATATTATTATTGAATTTAGGACTGCGTGGTTATTCACTTTTTTCTGATTCTGCATGACCTTTTCTTTACAGCATCATACTTAGGCTACTTTCACACTAGTGTTCGTCGGTCCCCTCGTGAGCTCCGTTTGAAGGGGCTCACGAGCGGACCCGAACGCAGCCGTCCAGCCCTGATGCAGTCTGAATGGATGCGGATCCGCTCAGACTGCATCAGTCTGGTGGCGTTCAGCCTCCGCTCCGCTCGCCTCCGCACGGACAGGTGGACAGCTGAACGCTGCTTGCAGTGTTCGGGTGTCCGCCTGGCCGTGCGGAGGCGTGCGGATCCGTGCGGATCCGTCCAGACTTACAATGTAAGTCAATGGGGACGGATCCGTTTGAAGATGCCACAATATGGCTCAATCTTCAGGCGGATCCGTCCCCCATTGACTTTACATTGAAAGTCTGGACGGATCCGTACGAGGCTATTTTCACACTTAGCTTTTATATGCTAAAATAATGCAGACGGATCCGTTCTGAACGGAGCCTCCGTCTGCATTATTATGATCGGATCCGTTCAGAACGGATCCGATCGAACGCTAGTGTGAAAGTAGCCTAACATAAAGCTGTCACTATGATTCTGTAACAATAAGGTAGAACAGAGGCACAAAGCATTATCAGTCATAAGTCCAGAACGCACCATCCCTCTCTTACATGGAGCGTGCAAGGAACATGTCAGAAGTCCAGAACGCACCATCCCTCTCTAACATGGAGCGTGCAAGGAACACGCTTGTGTGAAAGAGCCCTAATGCTTAGTTTTTATTATCAACGTTGTCTGTCACCAGTTTTATGCTGCTAGGTTATATCAGCTTCAGCACATGCCAAGTCCCCATATTCATGAACTCAAGGCTATTCCACCGATCTACCTTTAATTGACAGTTCTTTTCCAACTGAATCAGCAGCAGGGGGTGAAAAAAGCCAGGAGCTCATGAATATTCATGACTCATCATAATGCACTGGTGCTGGTCAATTAAACAAAGTGATTAATTATGAGCAAAGTTCTGGAAAATTTGATTCGGCTGCTTTGCCGAATTTTACAAAGAAGCTCGCTTCATGATGAATTACTTTTTTCACAAATCGCATTTCTTTGTATGTAGTGGGTGCAATAATGGGGAACCGCGATTGCACTACCCCCTGTCATTGAACCTTTCAGATGCTGCATTCATCGCTGATCGCGGCATCTGAGAATAATAATGAGGGCTTTCAGGAGTTAATTAGTTAAACCAAAAATACTCACTTTATCCATTTGATCGGCCATCTTGATTGAAGACACCACGCAAAATATTGCACAGTGAAGTGATGATGTGATCACATGGCAGGCATGGTGACGTCATACGTCACTGTGCATGAGATTTCATGCGGTATCTTCAATCAAGATGGCCGCAGCGGTCTCTTTGTGTGCAAATGGATGAGGCAAGTATGTTTTTTCTGTTGTTTTTTTTAACTGCCATTTCAGGGAAACTCGATTCAGCTTTGCGGCGAATCAAATTTTTCCTGAATTTCAAATCGATGTCCACTTCGGATACTTTGGTTCCTTCAGCACTAAAAGTGACCTAGCAGCCTGCCTCTCTAAACAGATGATTCATGCTTACCTGCTCCCCACCACTTTGGTTCTCCACACTGCCATCTGCATATCCATGTTCTGTTCTGTGCTATGTTCACATCTGGCACAGTCTGGCCATAGTAGTATGCTCTGCTGCAGCCAATGACTGGCTTCAGCAGTGACATGGCCACAAGCAGCATGTCATTGGCAGAAGCAGAGCACTTGACTATGCCTATGCTGTGGTGCATATAAACATTGCGGGGAACGAAAAATTGAAATTTTTTCCAGTAACAAAGCAAGGGTTAACAGCGAAAAAAAAAAAGATATATTTATTGCCCGATTCTGTAGTTTGCAGAAACACCCCATATGTGGCCGTAAACTACTGTATGGGCGCACAGTAGGACGTAGAGGGAAAGGTGCGCCGTATGGTTTTTGGAAGGCAGGTTTTGCTGGACTGGTTTATTTACACCATGTCCCATTTGAAGCCCCCCTGATGCAACCCTAGAGTAGAAACTCCATAAAAGTGACCCCATCTAAGAAACTACACCCTCAATGTATTCAAAACAGATTTTACAAACATTGTTAACCCTTTAGGTGTTCCACAAGAATTAATGGAAAATAAAGATACAATTTCAAAATTTCACTTTTTTGGCAGATTTTCCATTTTAATAATTTTTTTCCAGTTACAAAGCAAGGGTTAACAGCCAAACAAAACTCAATATTTGTGGCCCTGATTCTGTAGTTTACAGAAACACCCCATATGTAGACGTAAACCGCTGTACGGGCACACGGCAGGGCACAGAAGGAAAGGAATGCCATATGGCTTTTGGAAGGCAGATTTTGCTGGACTGGTTTATTTACACCATGTCCCATTTGAAGTCCCCCTGATGCACCTCTAGAGTAGAAACTCCAAAAAACTGACCCCATTTTAGAAACTACGGGATAGGGTGGCAGTTTTGTTGGTACTAGTTTAGGGTACATATGATTTTTGGTTGGTCTATATTACACTTTTTGTGAAGCAAGGTAACAAGAAATAGCTGTTTTTTGTTGTTGTTATTTACAACATTCATCTGACAGGTTAGATCATGTGGTATTTGTATAGAGCAGGTTGCCACGGACGCGGTGATACCTAATATGTATAATATTTTTTTATTTAAGTTTTACACAATGATTTCATTTTTGAAACCAAAAAAATCATGTTTTAGTGTCTCCATAGTCTGAGAGCCATAGTTTTTTCAGTTTTTGGGCGATTGTCTTAGGTAAGGTATCATTTTTGTGGAATAAGATGACGGTTAGATTGGCACTTTTTTGGGGGGCATACGACTTTTTGATCGCTTGCTATTACACTTTTTGTAATGTAAGGTGACAAAAAATGGCTTTTTTGACACCGTTTTTTTTTTTCTTTTTTACAGTCTTCACCTCAGGGTTTAGGTCATGTGGTATTTTTATAGAGCAGATTCTTACGGACGCGGTGATACCTAATATGTTTTTTTTTACGTTTAACATAAAAAAGCATTTTTGAAACAAAAAATCATGTTTTAGTCTGAGAGTCGTAGTTTTTTTATTTTTTGGGCCATTGTTTCATGTAGGGGCTAATTTTTTGCAGGATGAGGTGACGGTTTGATTGGTACTATTTTGGCGTACATATGACTTTTTTGATCACTTTTATTACCTTTGTTGGGAAGTAAGGTAGGCAAAATTTAAGGTAGGCAAGATCATGTGGTATTTGTATAGAGCAGGTTGCCACGGACGCGGTGATACCTAATATGTATAATATTTTAAGTTTTACACAATGATTTTATTTTTTAAACCAAAAAAATCATGTTTTAGTGTCTCCATAGTCTGAGAGCCATAGTTTTTTCAGTTTTTGGGCGATTGTCTTAGGTAAGGTATCATTTTATACAAGGCATCATCGTTTAACATAAAAAAGCATTTTTGAAACAAAAAATCATGTTTTAGTCTGAGAGTCACAGTTTTTTTTATTTTTTGGGCCATTGTTTCATGTAGGGGCTAATTTTTTGCGTGATGAGGTGACGGTTTGATTGGTACTAATCTGGCGTACATATGACTTTTTTGATCACTTTTATTACCTTTTTTGGGAAGTAAGGTAGTCAAAATTTCAATTTCATCATATTTTTTATTTTTTTTATGGCGTTCACCGTGCGGGGAAAGTAACATGACCATTTTATAGATCAGGTCATTACGGATGCGGTAATATCAAATATGTGTGGGGAATTTTTATTTTTCATTTTTTAATCAGTGATAATTAATCAGTGATAAATGTGTTTTTTTATTTTTACTTTTTTTTCTAATTTTTTTTTTTACCCAGACCCACTTGGTTCCTGAAGATCCAGTAGGTCTCATGTCTATATAATACAGTACAGTACACTATATAGAGTACTGTACTGTATTTTCACTTTACAAAGTCTGATTAGACTTCTGCCTTTAGCAGAAGTCCAATCAGCACCATGGACCGCCTCTGATCAGCACCATGCAAACCACTCGGCCATCCTGAGAGAGGGGGCGGGCGAATGATTGCGCACCTGCCCGCCCTGATGATCGCGCAGCCCTCCCGCCCGCACCGCAAACCCCGCTGCGCCCGGTGGCACATAACACAGAGGGCTGCAGGGGGGGAAGGTTAAACATAAAATAAAGGCATTTTGAAGTTTCTGATCCTTGTGGTCACAGGGATCAGAACCCTTCCGAAAGCGCTGCAAACCGCAGGTCTGAATTGACCTGCGGTTTGCAGCGATCGCCAATATGGGGGGGGTCTGATTGATTTCAGCAGGCACCGGATTACATAGGACGTACCGGTACGTCCTGTGTCCTTAAGGACCGGGACATCAGGTTAAGGGTGGGTTCACACTTGCGTTCTGGCATTCTGCTATAGGTTCTGATTATAATGGAACGCACAGACGGAATGCAAAACGGAAACCTTTAAGAGGCATTCTGTTTTGGTCCGTCATAGTAGAAGTCTATGGGCAATCATAACGGATACTGGCGACAGTACTTTGTTTTCCATCTTGCATAACAGAAACCAGACCAGATGGATCCGTTATACTTGCCCATAGACTTCTATTGTGACGTATCAAAATCGAATGCCTCTTAACGGTTTACGTTTTTCATTCGGTCTGGGTATTCAGTTATAAATGGAGCCTATAACGAAAAGCCAGAACGCAAGTGTAAACCCACCCTTATTTGCTTGTATACAGCAATTTTGGTACTGGCAATTGATGGTGCGGGCAGCGGGTGAGAATACAAGACCTGTGCCAATTTGCAACATAAAATGACAGCAAGTTGCAGAAAGGAAAACTACAACTCCCAGCAGGTCCTGGAGGTTTGCATCTGACAAGGCATACTGGGAGTTGTACTTTCCAAGGGGGGAAGGCTATAAAATGTGAATATTTTTTTAATAGTATTTTCAGTTATTACAGGACAGGAATATGGTATTACCTATTTAGCCTGAGACAGAGAGCCTGATGTGATGTCCACTGCCTCGGCTCTATCTGTCTTGCAGGCAATCTGGCAGACATCCGCCGCTGCGCTCTGCAGACTCCAGGACGCGGCGGGAAACCTTACTGGCTGCATGCCTGCGCTGCGTAGGGATGATCTGTATGGAGAACGCAGCGCAGGCACGTCACATATGAGGAGGCGGGGCCCACCACGAGCAGCGCTGCGGGGAGTGGTCTGGACTCTGGAGAGGAGGCGCTGGGCACTGGCGGGCGGCGGCTATCGCAAGTGAAGTGGCGTGTGGCGAGGTGAATGATCATAGCCTGGATCAGTCATCTCGCCACTTATGTGAAGTCTGTCTGAGTCTGGAGACGTGACGTCAGCCATCAGTGCTCGTTGAAGTGGCAGGCAGCGGTGCTGGCCAGCGGGAAGCTGGAGAGCTGCCTGCAGCACTCACTAATCATTATGAATAAAAATGCCAGGGGCCCACCGAGGGTTTACCCGGTTCCCCAGTGGGTCAGTCCGAGCCTGGTCACAAGACCAAGGGAAATAGTATTAAACAGCGGGTCTAGAGATGGTCTAGGGCTGTGAAGGAGAAAATGTCCATATCCTTAGTGGTTTCGGGCAGTGAAGAGGTTAATGTATGTATACCCAGTTGGTCTATGTAAATAATAGAAAAAAAAAATAAGGTGTTAATGTTGTTATACTTGGTGGTCTTTGGCAGTCAAAGGAATGAGGCCAATATTCCTGCATAAGCTAATGTTGGTACACCTGGAGTCTAGAGCAGTGACGGAGTTCATGTAAAAATCCCTGGTGGTCCAGGGCAGTGAAATGGTTAAATTTATTATTCTTGGTTGAGGACTGCAGAATGGATAATGCTGCATAGCTGAGGTTCAGTGGTTACTTACCTTTTCAGGCTCCAGCGTTGCCCAGGTTTGACCAGAAAGCATAACACTAATGGTTCAGCTTCCTTTTTCCTGCTTGTGCAGAAGCCTGTGGAGGAGTGTTGTAAGTAAGTCAGTAAAAAGACTAGTTGTACTAAATAAATAACACTCTCTTTACTAAAGTGCAGAATAGGAGTAGTAATATGTCAGTATCAAGGCACAGTTCCAATAGTTCACAATGCAACTCCTCCCCAATAGCAATGTATGGATAGCAGCAATGATAGGCATTGTGGTACTTATCTTTGTAGTTCTAAAGTCTCTCTCTCTGCAGAACCTTAAGTATATAATTGAGGTTCTGGGTATATGTTCTGTAATTGCCAGGCTGATTGGTAGATTACAATATGGCTGAACAAACCATCTCAAAGCATGGAAGAGTGTGTTGGCAATGGCCTCTGTCTCTGCCATAAACATGCACAATACTCTGCTGTCTGACTCCAATACATGGCCTTGTAGATTTTGGACCTTCTAGTCTCCTTTCTTTCTCTGGAGCGCTTTTGTAGCGGAGTAGCTTGCTTGGATAGCTGTAGTCTCAGAAGTGAACATTCTCTGAGCACAGAGGAGTAAGCCCATTTTGTTTAATTCTTCAGTTAAATACAGACTCTCTGCTAACTGACGAACCAGGACGTGGACTAAGGTCCTTCTTCTCCCAGCAACCTAAAGGGGCTGAGTCAAGGTGTTAACCCTGACTTATCAATACAATGCTGTTGAATATACAAACATGGTAAATAAGAACATTTTAATCAACAATTACAAACATTGCAAGATATTACACTTTTGCAGTCAACCTGTTCTGGGGTTCTGCATCTGCACTGAGCAGAAAAAGGGAAGACAGATTGCCACAAAATGGAATGCATGCAGTATATTCCAGATGATCCCAAAGCAGTTAAAAGGGTTTGGAATCTGCAAAGTACATGGGCTACTGAAGTTTGCCATAATGTTCCTTGCGCCATTTAAATATGATACAATTTATGCAAAACGTCTATTGTCTTTATGAAAGTTTCCATTGTAAGGCTATGATAACATTGCAGAAAAACACTGGCAAGTTTTATTTGGCATAATACCCATTTAAACCACTACCAAATGGCTTCCCATTGATTTCAATGAGAAACACTTTCCCAAGTACACATATGCCACTATTTAAAAAAAAAAAAAAAAAACAACACTTCAGAAGTGGCATGCCACTTACTTACAGCATATTTTATGCCATTCCTATTCGAATTAATGGGATGCGGGTAAAATAAATTTATTTCTGGTGCATATTTGGCAGTTTTACATAGAAAAAAGTGGCCTGTCAGCTTCTGTTCTGCCACCGCGGGCAGACTGTAGACCCTACAGGGAAATTTTGTGTGTACATAATGATCTGATGCCCTCAGCTTTAATTAATTCTAGAAGCACCAGGAAATTATGCCCCTGGCCAGTATCCACAGGTGCCCCCCTTATTTCAAATGTATTACTGTCCTCAGGACAGTGACACAGTTCCATACTGCAATGCAGGTGCCAGTATGTTATGCTGCATTGTGGTATTTGGTCCTGCTGGGGCAGTATTTTGTGCTGCCCTAAGGTACTGCTGGCCCCCGTCTACTTATGTTGGCCCTGCCTACTTGTGTTGCTCATCCTTCTGTCAATCTGGATCTGCCTACATCATGGGGCCACTTTAATTTTTATTTTTTCCAAGGACACTTTAAGTTCCCAGTCTGCCCTGTCTACCACAGTTTTTCAGCACAAGTACCAGTGTTTTGATGAATGAACATAGCCTAACCAGGGTAAATATAACTATAGAGCAATAAACCAGATCAGTAAAAAGATTAGATAAACTTTACAATTCTGGTATCTCAGTTGGTAACAGAACACCTAACCAGGGCCAGGAGAACGTTTCTTATACGACCTAAGTTATTGAGGCATATGTGTCGCATCTATAGAGCTAGGGGTTGGTATATATAGACTTCAGCTATAACTTACATTCGTTTCTGGGCTAAGGTATAGTAAACTGCAAAGCCCTTCCCTCTCTTACTAAGCCCACCCCCGCAAATGTGGCTTTCACCATAGTCTATGACCATTTTCGCCACTATTGTGGCATAAAAACATTTCCCATTCTATTTACTTCATTATAATTGTGGGAGGAGCTAAGCGAGGAACAGAATAGGCATGCCTACGGACTGTCCTAACCCAACTGGCTGGAGTGTGCCCGGCGCCAGTGACGAGGTAAGGCCTGAATAGTGGGCCACCTAGGAGGAGAGTATGAAAAAAGGGGATGGGAGGGAGGGGCAACAACGGGCACCCTCCTGCTTGTAGGAGGGGGTTTATAAAGGGTGAGCACGCTCCTCCCACAATTACAGGCTGCAAGCAGCCTTCAACATTTGTGGGAGGAGCTAAGCGAGGAACAGAATAGGCATGCCTACGGACTGTCCTAACCCAACTGGCTGGAGTGTGCCCGGCGCCAGTGACGAGGTAAGGCCTGAATAGTGGCCAAAAAGAGAACTGGTACGTAGCAGGGAGTGAAGCATTTATTGAAGCATAGTGTGAACTATAATGCCAAAGAACAAAAGGCTCTGGAGATCTCCGCCCGTGGATTCGGAATGTACCTTGTGAAGCAGGACGACCACCAACGACCCATCTTGCGGATGACATGCGCCGGTACCTGGTGACTTGATGCTGCGGATGCGGCCCCTATGCGGAAGGAGTGCCCGGATATCGTGCTAGGGTTGAAACCCAGCTCTGCGGCCAGGGTACGGATGTTGGAGATGAACAGGGTTGAAGACAGAGGCCTACCGTTGATCGGGAGCAACGGGTCCTCTAGATCGGAAGATTGAAGGGAGGCCAGGAGCTCCTTGAGCACCTTGATAGGACACCAACAGGTGGCCGTAGGGAAAAATTCCACCTCTGTGGGAGGACCAGTCTGACTGGTCTTTGAGGATGGGATGGATAGGATGAAGTGATCAGAGTGCCATGTGAGATGTCGCCTGAGCAGGGTTGTGCGGGAGATGGTGCTGCAGGTGAACTCCCCGGGCCTGAGGAACCCATAGAACCCGAGGTACATGGCTGCTTTGGTGATGATGCTTGCTGGTTGCCCAAAAGGAAGACCGTCTAGGGCTGCGGATAACTTGCGGAAGAGCTCATCTGACACCGGCTGCCTGCGCACCTGGACCGCCGTGCTAACCTTCTGAATGCCCCTGAGGGTGGCTTTGATGGCCTGATTAGAAAAGATGGATCTGGCAGAAGGGTCGCTGAGCATCCGGTGGGTCAAGCATCAGCTTGATGGTATTGGAAGAGAGGTGGCGGTGGGTGTGGCAATGGGCTATGAAGGCCATGATAAAGGTGACCTCGTCCACCTCCCCTTGTGGGTGGGTGTCAGCGAACCGCTTAAACAAGCTGAACCCGGCGTCATAGTTCCTGGCGGTGTTGGCGGCTAGCGACCGCTGGACTAATGACCGTGCGGTTGCTATAGAGGGCTCTAGTTCAGCAGGAGGGCGCTGTACGGTGGAGCTGGAATGCCGACGGGATCCGCCTCCGGGAGTTCCTGGAAGAAAACATTGAAGTTAAATCGTGACAGGGCGTCGGCCGCCACGTTCTGCGTTCCCTGGACATGGAAAGCAAAAACGTGGAAGTTAAACTCCAGGGACAGCCAGACAAGTTTACGCAGCAGGGCCATGATCCTGGGGGATTTTGCCCTTCCCTTTGAAATGACCTCAACCAGGACATGACTGTCCGTCCTGAATATAACTGACCTGTTTGCCCAGAGCGGACCCCAGACGCGGGCAGCCGCCACTATGGGGTATAATTCCAATAGCGGCGAGGACCTCATGGCCTCAGCCTTGGACAGGAGCTCCACCGGCCAACTGCCGACCAACCACCGTGGGTAGATCGTTGCGAACCCGCGGGAGGCCGCGGCATCGGTGAAAACCGTGGGGGATGCTGTGTCCGGGGATGGCACAAATAACGAGATGCCGTTCCACCCGGTCAGGAAAGCTCGCCACATCCGAAGATCCGCCATGGCGTGACCGTCCAGCCGGACGGTGGAGTCCTGATCCGGAGCGGTCGGCAGGAGGTTGAGGAGCCGGGAAATGAAGGACCTGCCCTGCGGCATGATTTTAAATGCACAGGTGAGGAACCCTAACAGGGACTGGAGCTCCCGCTTGGACAAAACCCCGGAAGAGGCCGCGGAGGAAACGGCGGCTTTGATTTTGGCCAGCTTGACTGCGGGGAGGCTGGCCTCCATGCGGATCGAATCCAGGGTGATGCCCAAGAAGGTAACTCTGGTGCCTGGACCCTCTGTCTTGGCGGATGCCACGGGGACCTCGAGGCCGGCGAACAGCTGGAGCAAACTCGCCAACCCCAAGGGGGGGCTCTGGGGCCTCTCGACTATCATTAAATCATCTAAGTAATGTATGACCATGTCTAGACACCCATGATGGACAAGGATCCAGTGCAGCGCACAGGCGAACAGCCACAGGCTGCTTTTAGACCCAAAGGTGAGCCGGTCAGCAAAATAGAACCCGTCTGCCCAATGCAACCCATAATATCGCCATAGCCGAGGAAGGATGGGGAGCAGCTTGAAGGCGTCCGCGATGGCGGCCTTGGCCAACCAAGCCCCCTCCCCGGCCTCCCCGGGATGTATTGAATGGCCTCGTCTATGGACGCGTAGGACATCGAGAACTCTTCTGACGGGATCAGAGAGTTGAGGCTGGGAATCGGCGACATGTGAGGAGCTGACAAGTCGTAAATTAGACGTTTTTTATTGGAGGCCTGCTTGGAGACCAGGCCAATGGGATTTATCCTCCAAGTAGCAAATGGGATGGATTTAAACGGGCCTAGGAGAAAACCCTTCTGAACCTCGTCCTGCAACAGGGTGGCTACCGCCTCTGGGTCTTGAATAGCAGACTGTAGGTTCCTTCCCTCCCAGGAAACTTGAGGGAGGGCCACGAAGCCGGTATCGAAGCCCCCCTCGAAGCCGACGAGAAGGAACTCTACCGCCCGGCGATCGGGGTGGTCTTGCAACAGGATGCCCAAGAGCTCAATATTGATGTCGGCCAGTCATAGCGTCTTACGCTGCCTCTTCGGGCAGCTGGAGCGGGGATGGGCCCTGAAGCAGAGGGAGCAGACGTGCAAGGCCCTGCAACTGTTGAAACCCCAACCCCCGGCGTTGAAGTTGTTGCAGACCTGACTCTGCCCTAGGTAAGCAATGGGCCTGCCCAGTTTGTCAGTGGACCCTTGGAACCGCTGTGTGCCGGAGGGACCAGGCAGGGAACCCTCCCGGCCCGAGGTGGGGAGGTTGGGACACCAGTCGGCCGTGTGCTGTATGGATTGGCACGCTGCGCACGTGGGGGCCTGCAACCCGGCAAAATGACGACAGAACAGTTCCATGTCCAGGTTTGCCCAGTCCGTGATGAACTGGAACTGGGCAAGGGCAGCGGCCGCCTTGGCTGAAAAAGACCTGTGGTAGTCGTAGAAGTTCGATCCGCCGTACTTGTAACCTAAGTCGGTGACCCGGTACAAATAGGAATCCAGCTCCTCACGCCTGTGTGGCTGGCTGCCACAGATAGTATCCCGGTAGAGGCTAAACGCCAGGACGAATTCGGGGATTGAGAGCTTACGGTTCAGACGGGCATCCTTGGCCCGCAGAACCACAGAAACCTCCCCGCAATTAATCACCTTATTCTCCGATACGTCTTGTGACGCAATGAGAATGGACGCCAGGTTGACGTCCCTCCCCGCTAGGATGTCCCTTTTCAGGTTTTCTGGGATGAAATGCGAGGGGGCAATCTGGGGGCTGGTACGGACCATACCTGGCGCCGACTCCTGGGATGTAGATGGTAAGGCCGGAAAGGCTGGGGAAGGTGGTGCCGCCGGCCGTGACTCCAATTCCCCCATCCTGGTTTGGATGTCCGCCACCGAACCCGCCAGACTGCCGATGGTGGCCTGCAACTGCAGGAGGGATAGCTGGATTGAGGAGAGAGAAGGTTGGTCACTTGAGCCTGACGGTGCCGTCATTAGGAGACGGTACAGCTCCGCTTTCCTCGCGGAGGCGGGATGGTGAATTCCTCTTCTGTTAAGGTCTGCCACCAGTTTCGGGATGGTCCAGCTCCGCAGAGAGGGGTTGCTGGCGTGCCCTGATACGGAGGTCCCGGGTAAAGACAAGTTGTCATCCGACTCCGGGGCCTGCGACATCTTCAAGCTGCATGGAGGAGGTATGAAGGCAACAGATCAGATTCCTTCCCCCTCCCCCAGATGACCGAAGAAGCATTGCCGGAGAATGGGTCTGACCGCGTGGAGGTGTTTGTTACTTACCTGAAATGGAGCGAACCGCGCTACTGACTTCCGAGGTGAGATGGGGACCTATGAACAGGAGTTTGTGACAACGAATACGTAACGCAGTGGCAAGGTGCACAGCAGCCTCGTGGCTGGATCTTACCTGGACAAGGAGGAGACTTTGGAGTAACGAAAGTAGCTAGCTCGCAGTCCTGGAGGCCGAGACCCTGTTATACGTGAAGAAACAAGCTGTGTTTGGACTGATACCCGGCGAGGGATGCAAACAGCTGGACCCTTAAGCAGCGAAAGGGTGCGTGACCCTGACCCAAGTGAACTTGGGCCGGAATCATGCCTGAGTGACCCAGGGAACACATGACACCCGGGTTTGTACTGCTCATGCCACCTGACCCGAACACAGGGAACACATGACCCCTGAACGCACAGGAACACCAGAAGCCCGGCCAACCACGGGGATCCATGATACCCGAGCGAACAGGGAACGCATGACCCCGAACGAACAAGGAACACCTGGCCCCTGAGTGACCCAGAGAACATGTGACACCAACATGGAGCCGGGCGGACATCATGCCTGAATGATTTGGGGAACATGACACTTGAGAGATTCGGGGAGACAATTGCACCTGAGCGATTCGGTGAGACAATTGCACCTGAGCGATTCAGGAAGACATTACACCTGAGCGATTCAGGAAGACATTACACCTGAGCGATTCAGGAAGACATTACACCTGAGCGATTCAGGAAGACATTACACCTGAGCGATTCAGGAAGACATTACACCTGAGCCATTCAGGAAGACATTACACCTGAGCGATTCAGGAAGACATTACACCTGAGCGATTCAGGAAGACATTACACCTGAGCGATTCAGGAAGACATTACACCTGAGCCATTCAGGAAGACATTACACCTGAGCGATTCAGGAAGACATTACACCTGAGCGATTCAGGAAGACATTACACCTGAGCGATTCAGGAAGACATTATACCTGAGCCATTCAGGAAGACATTACACCTGAGCGATTCAGGAAGACATTACACCTGAGCCATTCAGGAAGACATTACACCTGAGCCATTCAGGAAGACATTACACCTGAGCGATTCAGGAAGACATTACACCTGGGCGATTCAGGAAGACATTACACCTGGGCGATTCAGGAAGACATTACACCTGAGCGGTCCCGGAAAACATTACACCTGAGCGATCCCGGAAGACATTACACCTGAGCGATTCCAGAAGACATTACACCTGAGCGATTCAGGAAGACATTACACCTGAGCGATTCAGGAAGACATTACCCCTGAGCGTTTCAGGAAGACATTACACCTAAGCAAACCAGGAAGACACTGCATCTGAGCGATTCAGGAAGACATACAACCAGAGCGAATCAGGGAGACATTACAACCAGAGTGAATCAGGGAGACATTACACCCAGAGCGAATCGGGGAGACATTACCCCTGAGTGACCAGGTAGACATTACACCTGAGAGACCAGGGAGACCAGCACTGGAGTGATGCAGGAATCAGAGAAACGGCCCCCACCCCAGGGTGACTTAAGGGCGGCCGCACCGGCGGGAGGCCCAGGCACCGCTGGACCCCTGACCCCAGGAACGACCGTCCCCAATCACCCAGGGGGTGAGACCGGACAATGCACTGGCGTGGGCGGCAGTTGCCTGGCCTGGCATTGAAATACTTTTTTTTTTTTTCAGCATTGCGGGGGTTAACCGGAGCATGGCCCGAACAAGCCTGTTGAAACAAGAACCCTGATACTTTATTTCCCTTTTTTTTTTTTTTTTTTTTTAACCCCAGCAGTGCGGGGGTTAATATGCAGTAGGCCGGCACCCGGACACCGGCCGCTGCCAGTCCCGGCGCCCCCGACCCCGCACTGGGCACATAGCACAATTTTAACTGGAGGAGCGATTCCTCAGTTCCACAGTAAGTTCCACACTTCGTGGAAGAATTGGCCCGAGGTTGCCATGAGCAGTCCCCGCCAGCCGGCCAGCTTCCCCGCCCTCCCCCCGCCCCCAGGAGGCGCCAAGGAACAGTACAAGGAGCGGGGAGCATGGGGCGGGGGGGGGAGCCCTGCAATGAGCACTGACCAAGGGCTGCGGCGGCGGGCAGAGCGGGATTTGACGGGCAGATGCGCTGCCAACCCAGGAAACGAGGTGCCGGTGGCGGCACCCCTGGCCAGCCGCAGAGCGGCTATACTTACCACAGGGAGTGCGGCTGGCAGTACGAAGATACACCGACGGGAGACGCGACCGGAAGTGATGTCAGGCGCTGGGCTGCTGCTGCTGCTGAATCGAACGACAAAGTAAGCAACAACGGGCGCCCTCCTGCTTGTAGGAGGGGGTTTATAAAGGGTGAGCACGCTCCTCCCACAATTACAGGCTGCAAGAAGCCTTCAACATTTGTGCCTTTTGGCGCTTAATCTATTGTTAGAAGCTGTCACAGTTAGCAGGAGAGAGCTGCAGCACAAAGGAAACACCCCCTGTAAAGGATACAACCCCTGAGCTGTCAGCCTGTAACGGAAAAATGAATCAAGACAGCAAAGGAAGCAATATTGATAATAATACATTAGTAAGTGCCTTGTATTAACTTTCTCTATAGAATAAATGCTGTTTACTGAAGTGAGACAATCCTTTTAATATATTGCTATTCATCATGTTTAAAAGCTGTGCTATTGAATTATTTTAGTAGAAAAAGACACCACTGCAAGTTAGTTACATTTTCTGTATACTTATTCCTATCCATCAGACTGAATATACCATTCATTCACTACCTTTCAACGTGATTTGTCTTGTTTTTGTCTCATTCCCTTATTAGACCTGTTGCAATTAACAGGGAGTTTTATTATTATTAAATTATATAATGCAGCTTTTTTTATTGATGCACATCCATAAATGTTAGCTACCCTAAAGGGATTTTCCTGGTTGCATCAACAACATCTTTTAAAATAATAATTTACGAAGGTAGCCATATTTTGGCATTTATTTCTGTTAGGGCTCCTGCACACGATTGTTGCCAGTTGTGCGGTCCACAAATTAAGGAAACGCAAAACATGGATACCGGCTGTGTACATTTAGCATTTTACAGAGCAGCCGGCCCATAATAGAACTGTCCTATCCTTGCCCCTAATATGAACAATAATAGGACATGTTCTATTGTTTTGCGGAATGGCCATGCGGACATATGGAGACGGAATGCAGAGTAAACTCCAATTTTTCATGTGGAACCAAGTGACTGGATCCACATACGGGTCGCAAAAAAAAAGAAATTCAGACCCTTCACTCAGTTCTTAGGCTACTTTCACACTGCCGTTTCTGGGTCCTCAAGTGAGATCCGTTTCAAGGCTCTCACAAGCAGCCCCAAACGGATCAGTTCAGCCCCAATGCATTCTGATTGGATGCAGATCCATTCAGAATGCATCAGTTTGGCTCCGTTCTGCCTCCATTCCGCTCTTGCAGCATTTTGGTGTCCACCTGGCGGTGTGGAGCCAAACGGACTTACAATGTAAATCAATGGGGATGGATCCGTTTACATTGACACAATATTGGTGCAGTTGTAAACAGATCTGTCCCCCATTGACTTTCACTTAGACTTAGACTTTTTTTGGACTAAGTGTATGCAGACGGATCCGTACTGAACGGATACCATAGTTTGCATTTATAGGTGCGGATTCATCTGTGCAGATACCAGACAGATCCGCACCTAACGCAGGTGTGAAAGTAGCCTTAGCTGAAGCACTTTTGAATGAGATTACAGCCTCAAGTCTTCTTGGGTATTATGTCACAAGTTTTGCCCACCTGTATTTGGGGGTTCTTTGCCATTATTTTCTGTAGATCCTCTCAAGCTCTGTATGGTTGGGTAGGGACCAGACCATCATTGGACAGCCATTTTCATGTTTCTCCAAGTATGTTGTACTGAATTTAAAGAGAACCTATCACCAAAAATACAATGCAATCTGACAGCCTAATTTTATAGACAGGAGAAGCTGAGCAGATTAATATATATTATTGTGGGAAAAAAATCTGTAAAACTTGTAAATTTTACATCTGCAGCCCTGTGAAGAGCTATTGGTACAGGGAGGAGGAGTTTCCAGTGACTGACAGCTATCTCTGTATGCACACCTATAGACACACAATGGTATCAATCACTGATAACTCCTTAGTCCTGTACTGATACTGTTCACAGAAGTTAGAAAAAGCAGAGCTATAAATGTATTGGCACGGTGCGGTTTCAGTGTGACCATTGTGGCCGTGCAGGCTGGCTGCATGCTCTCTCGCGTACTAGCTGCTGGCTGACACCTGTGTATGCGGGTTGCTTGGGGCTGCATGCTGGTTGCGGTTTTGTGTGTGAACTATTGTCTGTTTGTGTCTCCCCATGTCCATATTTCTGTGGTTCCTGTCACTGGTGCAGTAAAGGCTGGCTGCATGTGCTTTGTGTACTAGCTGTGGGTTTTCCCATGTATGCTGGTTCTGAGATGCATGCTTGCTGTGGCCTTGTGTGTGAACAGGGTCTGAGTATGGATGCTTTTGTGTTTGTATCCTCAGTGTGGTCACTTGTTGTTGTGTAGGCAGGCTAGCTGGCTGCAACCTCCTACTGGCTACAGTTATCTTGTGTATGCTGGTTGTCGTTTGAGGCGTGCTGGCTGCTGCATTCTGTGACTGGTGTGAACTGACACTTGTGATTGCATGATTTATGCTTCTGGTTACTCCTGGTTCTGGTGGGGTTAACATTACCTGGTCTGGGTCTGGGTGTGGCTTATCAGGTGCCCTTGTTATTGCAGCTATTTCTATCTTTGAGATGTGGGGCTTGGGGTCAGTCTGTCTTGTGACTTTCTGGGTGTAGCCCACCTGCTACTGACCCAGGGTTTTTTGCCATCTGCCCTTCTGTGTGGTGTCGCCTGGTAAAGCTTTGTTCATGTTGTCTGATCCTGTCAGTTCCATGTATCCAGGCTTGGCAGTGCTAAACTGCTTCTGATCCTGTCTGTTCCATGTAGAGCTTGGCAGTGTTCAACTACTTCTGATCCTGTCTGTTCCATTTATAGCTTGACATTGCTAAACTGCTTCTGATCCTTGTCTGTTCCATGTCTTGCCTGCAATGCCTTACTGCTTCTGTTCCTGTCCTGTGTGTCCTGCCTTCGTGAGAGGGCTCCTGGGTTCTCCGGGGGGGGGGATACCTAGTCTGTGTGCAGCTCTGCATGTGACCACCAAGCTTCTGTTCCGCATGGGATCCAGGCATCTGCTTGTGTGCTGGTTCCAGTTTGTCATCTGATACATTCCTGCTGTCTGTGGTTCTCTGCAGGTAGCAGCCAAATGTACCGGGACCTTTCTGGAGGTGCGACCAGTGAGCCCTCTACCAAGTTCATCCCTACCACTAGGGGCTCTGTGAAGAAATAGACTCGCTGGTTCTCCGTCCTCTGGGTTTGGCCTCCTGCCTTGTGGGTGCACTTGGTTAAGTGGTAGTGCTACCACTATACCCTTGCTTGCTGTTACTGTCATATTAATATATTACATGTGTAATAAAGTATTCTGTTGGTCCCTGTCCTGTTTACACGATGTTCCAGAGATCTGCTTGGTCCTCCGGAACGTGACATGTATAAATTACAGGTTTTCTCAATCTGTTCGGCTTCTCCTGCCCTATAATGTGGTGCTATCAGATTATATTGCATTTTTGGGTGAAAGATCCTCTTTAAGTCAGGGCTCTAGCTGGGACACTCAAGAATATTCACAGAATTGTCACTGTTGTTGTTGTGTGCTTAGGGTCAGGGCAGGCTCATAACCCGGCATCCCCGGGCAAGTGCCGGGGCCCAGTGTTCCTGGGGGGGCCCACTGAGCTGCTATGAGCACTTCCATCAATACAGATGGGAGCTCTCACTGCTGTCATTTCACGTACGCAGTACCCCCCTGGGGGGCCCACTGAGCTGCTATGAGCACTTCCATCAATACAGATGGGAGTTCTCACTGCTGTCATTTCACTGACGCAGTACCCCCCTGATGGGCCCTCTGAGCTGCAGAGACTCAGACACGCCCCCTCTGGACACATGCTGCCTGAGGAGAGAGACCCAGGGCTGGAGCTGGAGCAGAGAAGTGTATAGACAGTCTGTGAGTGAGTCTGCACTGTGACTCTCTTGTCTGTGGGATAGAAGGAAAGGGGGGGGGGGGGACTCTTCGATCTGCTGTTGCTTCATTTTATTTAGTTGTGTTACTGTTTCATTAAGCAGTTTGCCTCCATGACACCTGCCCCCCCCCCATATCCTGTCCTATCTCATCCTCATGGGGCCCCTGCTGTCTCCTTTCCTCCCTCATGTATCCAGAGCTCCTGTTTCACCCTCCTATCTCCTGTTGCTGCCCTGCACAGACCTCCTGCCACTACTTGTATGAATCCCCCTCAGAGCCCCTTCCCCCTACTTGCTGTGTCCACCCCTCCTGTCCATCCAGGGCCCCTGTCTCACTCCTCTGCCTCTCATTATGGTGGCATCTGAACAGCATTCACCATAAGGACCTTCTAACGTCACAGGGTCATGTGACTGTGCCCCCCACCCGTACTTTGCCCCGTTATACCCTGCATTGTGCCCTCCTACCACACCCTGTGCAGTGCCCATAGTCATTCCCTGTACTGTGCCCTCTTATACCCTTTTATCCGGTCACTGTATGGTGGTTTTATCATTGTATGGCGGTGGTATCCAATAACTGCATGGCCATAACTGTATCCCCTTTCATGCCCACACCATTTTTTTTAGACCTGGCATGAGCGGGAAAAGATACAGATTGCGGTGCTAAGGACCTTTGCGCCACAATCTGTGTCAGAAATACGCCTAATATAGACGTATTTCTATATAATAAATGACCCCCTAATTGTATTATTATTCGGGGGTAGGGCTGATATCTTTATATTATATAGATTCTAGTGTATTATACTGTGCCCTGTATTTCCCAGTAGAAAATGATCCTTGGGAAGCACAGTCCTCATCCCTGACCACCAGGACCAGGTAGCGCTCTGTCAGTACATGGCGGCCTCCCCTCTCCGCCACGCTGCTCCGCTGTGTACTGGGGCTTATTCTGACACTAGGGCTGGGCTCACATCCTATTTGTGCCATCCATTTAATGTATACCAAAAATGTATGCAATAACAGATGCCTCAGACTGATACCGTAGAGTGTCGTCCATTCACCATACAGTTCCATTGTAAAAAAACATATACGTTAATGTATGCATTTTTTACTTGACTCTGCAGGATACAAAAACGTTGAGTGCTGCACATTTGTATACATTAAACCGATAGGAAAAACGTGATGTGAACACACATTGGGGGGGGAGGGGGGCGTACTAAAATTTTCTGTGGGGCCCAGTCAGTTCTAGCAACATCACTGCACATCTCCTTCTCTCCTCCAGGCCTGGCTCACTGCTGCAGCGGGCCGCCGGAGAGTAGGAGCGCAGGGAGCTGTGGTTAGTGAATGACAGGACCGCCGGCTCCCTGCTCTCCAGCAATGATAGGTATGTGAGGGGGCCACTGGGGGTTCATTCATTACACTGTGAGGGCCCCTTACACAGTATAATGACTCCCAGTGCCCCCCATTTAGTATAATGATCCCCATTGACCCTCCATTTAGCATAATGACCACCAGAGCCCCCATTAAATATAATAGCCCCTCGTGCCCCCTCCATACAGTGTGGGGGCGACTGGGGGTCATTATTCTGAATGGAGGGTCACTGTGGGGTCATTATACTGTGAGGGCCCTTTACATAGTATAATGACCCCCAGTGTCCCCCATTTAGTATAATGATCACCAATGACCCTCCATTCAGTATAATGACCCCCAGAACCCTCTTCATACAGTATTCCCCTGTGTGGGGGCTACTGGGGGTCATTATTCTGAATGGGGGCGACTGGGGGTTATTATTCTGAATGCAGGGCCACAGGTGGTCATAATACAGTGGGGGGGGGGGGGAATTGGGGGTTCATTATACTGTGTGAAGGGCCACTAGTAGTCATTATACTGTGTGAAGGGCCACTGGTAGTCATTATACTGTATAGGGGCCACTGGGGGGGTCATTATACCGTGTGGGAGCCACAGGGGGACATGTCAATGTAAAAAATGCCTCATGGGGCCCCACTGGGATTTATCGCCCAAGGGCCCACATGAACCTGGAGCCGGCCCTGCTTAGGGTCATTGTCTTGTTGGAAGGTGAACCTTCAGCCAAGTCTGAGGTCCAGAGCACTCTAGGTCAGCTTTTCATTAAGAATATTTCTGTACTTTGCTGTATTTGGCTTTCCCTCAACCCTGCTGCCTGGTCTTTCAGTGCTACCAAACGTACAGGAGAATACAGCACTACCTTACCTATTACATTCAATGACATCCATGTAAAAACATAGTTTTTCCCCCATCTTCTCCATTCAGCCCAGATCGCCTTTTCAACTTCTTTCAGCCATGTCTTACTGCTGATTCATATGGGAAAAAAACTGTGATTCATAGGCAAGTGAGCTGGGAGAGCCATGAGCTCATGAATATGAGGACATAGTGGCATGGTCTGAAGCTTAGGATTTAAAAGCGAGGGTAGCATAAAACTGGTGACCTAACGCTCTTATTAATTATCATTATGTAAGTAATAAGGCTACAAAGATAGAACATAAAATATATTGGAATACATTTTATGAAATTCCTGAATCTTTGTAAATTCCTGTAAGCAAATATGCAATGCACTTATGCATTTCATAATTAGAAAACACTGTTCTAAGCGTAATAATTAAAAAAAAATCTATGAATTTGTTCTGAGAAAAAGTTAGAAAAGCTATACACGTATGTCCTGTAAATGCAGAGAATCGCATGCAAATTTAAATAGAAATTAAAAAAAAAAAAAAAAATGTGTAGCTGCTATATTTAGTACTTGCTTGCTAGTAATTAACATTTGGAAAGCCAGGTCATTATGTACCCAGCAAGAGGCTGTGAGAAAGGCGCCAGAAGCTTTGGTGTCCAACTAGGCATTGGCCAACTGGGAAGTTTCCCAGTACGGTCTAAGGCCAGTTCACCCCTTTATAAATTACACATACTACCTAACCTCTTTTTCAAAAATTGCACCCAAAGACCTCAACGTGGTAACTAGTTTTGAGCGAAGTGAGCTTCGGATGCTTTATCTGAAGTTGCTTTGATCAAAACTTCAGAATAATACTTTACGGAGATCCGATCCAGAAAACCTCTGTAAAACTTGTAACCAAAATCTTCGGTTCCGAGGTACTAGTCGCCATCACTTCACAATCCATATCTGACACTGTCTTCACAAACTGCATCAAAATGGCATGAGTGATAGCATCTTAAAGGGACTCTGTCACCAGTTTCTGACCCCCACTTTTAAATATATGGTTCTGTGCATGGAGCCCTTGTGATTCCTATTGTGGTGTTAAAAGCTAAATCTGCGGGCTCATTTAGTTAAAAAAACGTTTTATCTAACCTGTCAGTCATCTTGTTAAGGTGCCCAGGGCGTTGCTCATGGCTTGAAGATGCCGCCCGCCGCCGTTCGTGCCCAGCTCCTCCTCTGCTCTCATCAGCCACCTGAAAATACTTAGATACGCCTCCGGCTCACCCTCACTCCCCCTTCCTTCTTTTCTAAGATCCCACGAGTGCGGCAGTGTTCGCGTTCTCGGGAGGTTGAGCGAAGTGCCCGCGCATGCGCACTTCGCTCAATGAGGCTGAACGGAAAAGTCCGCACGGGCGCATCAGGCACAGGCCTTGCGCACGCGCGGGATCTTAGAAAAGAAGGAGGGGGGAGTGAGGGAGAGCCGGAGGCGTATCTAAGTATTTTCAGGCGGCGCTGATGAGAGCAGAGGAGGAGCTGGGCACAAACGGCGGCGGGCAGCATCTTCAAGCCATGAGCAACGCCCTGGGCACCTTAACAAGATGACTGACAGGTTAGATAAAACGTTTTTTTAACTAAATGAGCCTGCAGATTTAGCTTGTAACACCACAATAGGAATCACAAGGGCTCCATGCACAGAACCATATATTTAAAAGTGGGGGTCAGAAACTGGTGACAGAGTCCCTTTAAGGATTCTTTTACATATTGGGGGGGCGATTTATAAAAGCCAGCATTTTCTTTGCACAGCCAAAGGAGTGGGGTCATTTATCAAACTGGTGTAAAGTAGAACTGGCTTAGTTGCCCATAGCAACCAGATTCCACCTTTCATTTTGGACAGCTCCTTTGGAAAATAAAAGGATTAATCTGATTGGTTGCTATGGACAACTAAGCCAATTCTACTTTACACCAGTTTGATAAATGACCACCGATGTGTCTAATTTATGCCGAGCTGCAGGCCACCTACCGTCTTCATTCATGCCAGAAAACTGGCGTAACTGAAGATAAATGTGCCAGGCCCACTGGCCCTACTCTCTCCCCACCCCTTTTTTGGAAAGTGACGAGTATTCTGAATCGGCTGCAAAGGCTATGAATGTGGTTTTCAGTAGCACATGGAGCTCATTGCCCTGAAGAGATTATTCATCCCAAATCACCTTTCCAGATAGCTTACTCAGTCCCAACTCACATGAAAGAAGATCTGGCGATGTTTATTCGTCGTATGATCCGTAGAATGCAAGTTACAACAGGTAAAAGAACGATTCTTCCATGCAGGTATAGAGAATAGACACAGGTCAGATGAATTACAGCATTAAAATGGCTGATACAGCAAAGAGGGGGAGGAGATTGAGCAGCATGCAAACTAAGGAATGCCACAAGAGACAAACTAGATAGGCATTAAAGAGACAGTACATAATAAAAAATAATATCATGTAACATGACACTCCCCGCCTGAAATCTTTAGATTTCAAAGTCTATTACATATATAAAGATAAGTCCAACTTGAACCTGTAGGGGAAGAAACGTTAAAGGTAAAACTGGTGTGTAAACCATAGATACGAGATACCCGCAAACACAAGAAGGTATGCAGTAAATGAACAATGAAACATGACGTCCAAAAAACAGATGGCTTGAGTCCTGCGGTCTATCGTTTGTAATGGTGGGACTTCAACAGTAGCACAGTCAATAGTGATAGTCTCCCCGCCATAACAGGTATAGCCGGTACTCCTACCTAAGTCACTCACTTGGGAGAAGAAGCACCAATTCCGTGATTGGTCGTGAGAAAGTCCGAGCAGAACCTCCTTTAGTTATCTTAACTTCAACCTTTCGAACCTTTCCGTCATCGCTGGGCATTACGCCTGTTACAAGACCCATAGGCCACTCATTGCGACAGACCTCTCTATCTTTCAGAAGAACAAGGTCTCCTACTTTGAGGTTAGGCTTGGGTGTTTGCCATTTGGAACGGCTTTGAAGGGTATGCAGGTACTCCATTCTCCAGCGGTGCCAAAACACATTGGCTAGGTGTTGCACCCGTTTCCATTGACGCCTATAGATATCCTTCGGGTCAATCTCGGCAGAAGATATCACGGTAGTTCCAACCTTCTGAGTAAGGAGTGTGGCTGGGGTAAGGATCATTGGAGCATCAGGATCGGAAGATACTGGTACTAGAGGCCTTGCATTAATGATGGCGGATACTTCTGAGAGAAAGGTACTCAAAGTCTCGTGAGTCAATAGTGAAGACTTGTGGTCCTGCAACATGGAATCGAGAATTCTTCGAGCGATTCCAATCATTCGCTCCCAGGATCCTCCCATATGCGAAGAATGTGGTGAATTAAACAGCCAAGTACATCCATTGTTTGCTAAGAAATTGTCTAGTTGAAGTTCTTTACAGGCTCCAACGAAGTTGGTACCACAGTCGGATCTTAGTTGTTTGACAGGTCCTCGGATGGAGAAGAATCTTCGTAAAGCGTTGATGAAACAAGACGAATCCATTGACTCGATCACCTCGATATGTACAGCTCGTACGCTGAGACAGGTAAACAACACGGCCCACCTCTTGCTATTGGCTGCTCCACCGCGAGTCCTACGAGTTACCACAGTCCATGGACCAAATACATCAACTCCAACGTAGGTGAAAGGTGGGTCTGTACTCAGGCGATCAAATGGCAGACTTGCCATTTGTTGTAGTTGGTGTCTACCTCTTAACTTGCGACACTTGACGCATTTAAAAAGCAGGGAAGAAACACATCTCTTCATTCCAACAATCCACAAGCCAGCTGACCTGATAGCACCTTCTGTAAATTGTCGGCCTTGGTGCTGTATTAGTTCGTGATGGTGCCGTATTAGAAGAGTGGCAATGTGGTGCTGACCTGGTATGATGACGGGGTTTTGTTCCTTGCTGCACAGGTCAGATTTCTCTATTCGGCCTCCAACTCGTAGCAACTGATTGTCATCGACTACAGGGTTCAGATTAAATAGTGAACTACCCTTTGATAGAGGTATTCCACCTTTGAATCTGTGCAACTCTTCCCTGTACACTTCTTGTTGTACACAGCGAATGATTACCCTTTCCGCCTTTTCAATTTCCGTTGCAGTAGGGAGGTTGGTACAGATATGCCAGCCGTGGCATTCTGAAGTTGAGCTCCATTTAAAACAATGGGCAATGTGTATCAAATAAGCAACGGTCCTAACAGCTGATGACCAGGTTGAGAAACGTTCAAAACGATGCGACTTTAGTTTTTGTTCTGAACTCGCAGAGGTACACAGTGTGGTGTACATAGACCTGATTTCTTTATCATCGTCAGGATGTACCAGTTCATAGGTAGTGTCCGTGGGAATTGAGTAGGAGTTTTCAGAAAGAAATCTTGGAGGCGACAGCCACAAGCAGTCGAGGAGAGCTACTGGAGATATAGCTCTTGTCCCACAATCGGCAGGATTAAGGTCAGTGGGAATATGATGCCATTGCTTTGGCAAGGAGAACCTTCTGATACGTTCTACTCTATTGCTGACGTACACGTAAAATTGTTTAGTTTGGTTGTAAATGTAACCAAGCACTATCTTGCTGTCTGTGTAAAATGTGAAGGAATCAATGTTAATGTCCATTTCACTCTTTATGACTTCAGCTATTTCCACTGCTAGCACAGCTGCACAAAGTTCAAGTCTGGGTATGGTATGTGCGGGTTTTGGTGTTAGCTTTGTCTTGCCTAGAACAAAGTTGCAGTGTATGTCTCCATTAACTCCTGAGGTCTTCAAATAGGCCACTGCAGCTATAGCTTCAACTGATGCATCAGAGAAAATATGGATTTCCCTCTGGACAGCGGCTGAGATGGAGACTGGGGCATAGCAACGTGGAATTTGGAGCTGTTCTAATGTCTTCAGAGAACCTCTCCATTTCTCCCATCTTCGTTGTTTCTCAATAGGTAACGGAGTGTCCCAATCTATGTTATCAGTAGTAAGCTGTCTTAATAACATCTTACCTTGGATGGTGACTGGGGCTATAAATCCCAGTGGGTCGTAGATGCTGTTCACTACGGACAAGACTCCTCTCTTGGTGAAGGGTTTGTCACAGGTTGACACCTGGAAGGCGAATGTGTCTACTTTGATGTTCCACAGCAGACCTAGACTTCTTTGCATAGGGGGTGCGTCTGACCCAAGGTCAAGGTCTTTCACACTGGCAGCATAGTCCTCAGGGTGAAATGCATTCATTAGCTCTTGGCTGTTAGATATAATTTTGTGAAGTCTCAAGTTTGCTACAGCTAGCATCTCTTTTGTTCTGGTAAGAAGATTAATTGCTTCTTTAGCAGTAGGAAAGGATTTGAGCCCGTCATCTACGTAAAAGTTCCTTTCAACAAATTGACGAGCATCGGATCCATACTCAGCTTCTCCAAGCTGAGCTGTCTTTTTTAGTCCATAGATTGCTACAGCTGGGGAAGGGCTGTTCCCAAAGACATGTACCCTCATTCGGTAATCAATTACCTCTTTGTTGATGTCGTTGTCCTTGTGCCATAGAAACCTGAGGTAATTCCTGTTATCTTCCTTGACGATGAAGCAGTGGAACATTTGTTGAATGTCGGCCATCACCGCTACAGGTTCTTGACGAAAGCGAATTAGGACTCCAATGAGGTTGTTGTTCAAGTTAGGCCCTGTGAGGAGCATGTCGTTAAGTGAGAAGCCTTCATGTTGGGCACTGGAGTCAAAGACAACTCTGATTTGGTCTGGCTTTCGTGGGTGATACACACCGAAGGAAGGGAGGTACCAGCATTCTTCTCCTTCTTTCAATGGGGGTGCGGGTTCGGCATGACCCCTGTCAAAGATATTCTGTATGAAGTCCACAAAATGTCTTTCCATCTCTGGCTTCCTGCTTAAGGTACGCTTTAAGGAGGAGAATCTTTTGACTGCTTGATGTAGATTGTTTGGTAGCTTCTCTCTCGGGAGGCGAAAGGGTAGGGGTGCTACCCAGCTATTGGAATCTTCCTGAAAGAACTCATTGTCCATTACTTTAAGGAATTCTTTGTCTTCTGCCGAAGGAGCCAACTTGTCGTCTTCACTGCTTACATTGAAGACTGTAGAACCAAAGCTGTCATCGTAGGTGGGGGAAAGGTTTGTGTTGCGATGTTGCAACTTGCAGCTAGTTACCTTCTCCTTCACCCAGTAGTGATGTGGGCATGGCTCAAAGTAAGTATTACGACCATTTGGCAATACATTTGTCTTGAATGAAGAAATGTTAGTAGGCCTTTTCATTTTGCCTATACAGACGTTGCCTATGATGACCCAGCCTAAGTCCAGGTACTGGGCGAATGGGGCCTCTGGAGGTCCGCTGACCTGCCTGTGTACCTTGTGGATCCTTAGAATATCTCTTCCCAGCAGAAGAAGGATTTTAGCATCTTTGTCAAGTGGTGGGATTTCACTGGCTATTGACCTTAGATGAGGGTGGTAGAAGGCAACTTCTGGTGTAGGTATTTCTTCTTTGTTGGCTGGTATCTGGTTACACTCTACAAGTGTAGGTAAGGGTAATTGTAGGTTATTTTCTAGGGAGGACACAATAAATCCATGAGCCCTTCTTCCAAAAACCTCTGTAGTTCCACTACAAGTGCCTAAGGTGTAAGGGTGAACCTCTCCTTTTGTGCAAAATAGATCGAACAGTTCGGATCGTGCAAGCGATCGATTGCTTTGATCGTCTAAGATAGCATACACCCTTAAAGTCTTTTCTGGCTGATCCTTGTGATGAATATTCACTAGGCATATTTTAGCGCAAGATTTGTCACAGTGGTCTTCCCCACAGACTTCAGTGCACGAAGAAAATACCATGGTGGAATTAGGTACGTGATCTGTACTCTTCCCGCTGTGGTTCTGCCCAGGAGGAAGGTCTGCATGTTGTGAAGGATTGGACTCAAGGGAATGGAGTGCTTGCACATGGTCCTCGGAACCGCACTCTATGCACTTGATAGGAGTTTTACATTCCTTGGCAAAGTGATCGGTGGAAGCACAGCATCTATAACATACCCCAAAAGTCTTTAGGAGTTCCTTTCGTTCTTGTAGGGGCTTCTTTCTGAAACCGATACATTTTTTGAGGGGATGAGGCTTCTTGTGGATGGGACATAATCGGTTTGGGTTTTCGATCTTGCCGCTCTTGTTTGGGGCGGGAGTGGGAATAATGTCTGTCTTCCTAACGGACACGGGACCTCTGCGGTTCCTGTAGCTAGTTTGTAGGTTGTCACCTTTAGGTGAGGGAGTGTTGAACTCGTTGAATGCAAAACTAGGATCGTTCTTGGTGTCAGCAATGTTCCTGACGAAATTGCAGAAGTAGGAGAACGGGGGAAAGGAAACCTTGTTTTCCCGTTTGTATGATGACCCAACTTGGATCCACTTTTCTTGTAGGCCATGCGGAAGCTTGCAAATGATAGGGTTAACTCCTCGAGCAGTGTCCAGGTAACTGAGGCCAGGTAGCTTAGGGTCAGTTTTGGCAAGCTGGACTTCGAGAAGAAGGTCGCTGAGTCTCTGGAACTCTATATTGTCCTTACCAGATATCCTTGGGAAATTTTCCAATCGTTTGAGCAATGCATTCTCTATGGCTTCAGGACTACCGTAAGTCTGTTCTAGACGCTCCCATGCTGCGGTGAGACCTGCAGTTGGATTGTCGATGTAAACTGACCTGAGGCTCTTGACACGTTCTGTTGACTGTGGGCCAAGCAACCCGATCAGCAGATCCAGCTCACGATCGGCAGTAAAACCGATACCGCCTAATGTAGATTTGAAAGCGGCTTTCCAGCTTCTATAATTTTCAGGATGGTCGTCGAAGTTTACTAGGCCTGACTTGGCGAGCTCATGTCGAAGTAAGTACTTTACTACCTCTGTTGTATCGGTTGCCTCTGACTTTACATAGGAGGTTGCTGGTTGATTGTTGTGGATCGCATTGTTTATGGTATCGTTGCAAAGAGACGTGGGAAGATATGGTGCAGCAAGGGCATTCAGCTGAATTGTTGGGTGAAGGTCTGGAACAGTACTGTTAGCAGGAGGCTGGCGACTTGCTTGCGGCTTAGTGTGCCGTTTTGTGACATATGCGGGATCAGCATGACAGTCGGGAGCTGCACTGGGGTGGGTTTGCATGTAGGAAGTGGCTGGAACGGCTTTTACCTGATGATGTGGTGAAGTCCTTGCGTTGCCGTGAAACGTGGAGGTAATTGAGTGTTCACTGCTGTGGTTTAGAACATAGTTCTTAGTGCGTTCAAAAGGATCTGCTACATCTGCCTTGACGCTGACCCTTTCGCTAGCATTTTCATCTGCACCGATAGCTTGTTCCAAAACCTTTAGTTTTGCTGCAGCTGCCTCGTAGTTGCTCTGTTCCTTTAAAGCTTCAATTGCTGCCCTTTGACGTGCCGTTTGAGCTTCTATTGCTGCCTTTTGATGCGCTGCCTCGGCTTCCATTACTGCCTTTTGATGCGCTGCCTCGGCTTCCATTACTGCAACCTCGGTCTCCATATCTGCTCCTTTTTTTGCATATGCGGCCCGTACCTTGATAGCCTCTGCTTCGGCGCGGGCATTCATTAGCTGTTCACTAAGCGTTGAGTGCTTTGAACTTCGGGATCTAGAGGAACCTTTAGAACGTCTGGTGGATACAGATTTGTGAGATACAGTGTCCCGTGGCAGCATTAATTTTGCTTCTGCCTTTGCTTTAGTTCGCTGGATAAAGCTTTCTCTTTCCTCATTAAGAAGCTGGGCATTGTTAAGTTGCTCTAAGGACTCCTCAGTGTTGATGCTTTGCAGAATAGTTTTATATTTGTTGCTTGTAGTCTGGTACAGTTCGTATGAAGCAGAGAGATGCTTTATGGCGCCCTCTAGTTGCAGTACCTCATGGCTGGGACATGAAATCACATCAATGTGGGTGAGGATTTTATCCCAAATCTGCTTCAAACTGGTTGCTAGTTCAGTTCTCATGGATTCATAGTTCTCTTTAACCTTCCAAGTGGGTTTCACAGAGCGTTTGGTCGATGCAGTGAACTCTGGGTCCTCATCCTGACTTTCTCTGTGTGAAGCATGCTGTGGTGTTTCATCACACACTGAGCCCTTTCCACTCATGATGGCCTGCGGTACACAGGCTTGACTGTAGCAGTGAAGAGTGTCTGTATACTGTGAGGAGCTGTAACAAGCTGTGCTGGGGTTGTATGCAGAATTCTCGTGCAATACACACAGTTACACTTCACTATGATCTGTCCTGTGACGCAGTTATCTCTGTGCAGGCTGCTGGATACGTTCTTTTACTATTCTGAATCGGCTGCAAAGGCTATGAATGTGGTTTTCAGTAGCACATGGAGCTCATTGCCCTGAAGAGATTATTCATCCCAAATCACCTTTCCAGATAGCTTACTCAGTCCCAACTCACATGAAAGAAGATCTGGCGATGTTTATTCGTCGTATGATCCGTAGAATGCAAGTTACAACAGGTAAAAGAACGATTCTTCCATGCAGGTATAGAGAATAGACACAGGTCAGATGAATTACAGCATTAAAATGGCTGATACAGCAAAGAGGGGGAGGAGATTGAGCAGCATGCAAACTAAGGAATGCCACAAGAGACAAACTAGATAGGCATTAAAGAGACAGTACATAATAAAAAATAATATCATGTAACATGACAACGAGGGTGGCACTGAAACGTCACTTGCGACAAAATCGTATTGCTGTGGTGTTTCAAAAGTTGCAAACACAGAGTTTATATGCCAGAAAAAAGAAATGGGGGAGTTGTGGAAAAATTATTGTTTGCCGTATGGTCGCCATCCATCCTATGGAGATGCACAGATTCATTCGCATTCACGTTCGCATCTGCGCAGAGACTTTCGCACGATGGTCTGGTCGTCCCGACCTGTAGCTGATTTGTGCCCGGCCTGGTATTCCTGCAGGATACCAGTGTCATGGCGCTGGCTGAGGAGGGAGGAATGGGGACCGTCAAGCGTGGGGTTTCTTCATCCACGAGGATAAGCGCGGCAACGGAATGGGCGCGAATATGTGTGTGAACGCGCGAACATAAGTTCGCACTGTCATTCACATCTTCGCCAGCCAATCACTTCATACCATAACCTGTCTCCTCATTGGTCATGATTGTAAGACCGCCTTCCAGTCAATCACTTCATACCATAACCTGTCTTCTCATTGGTCATTATTGTAAGACCGCCTCCCATCTTTTGGTATAAATAAACCCCGCCTAGCCGCTGGGAGGCAGGCACATTATTGGAACCTACTTGAGAACGTCTCTGTGATGTTATTTTGGAGGAATTGCACACACATCGACACACACTACACCAGGGATTTCCCGATTGTACTTCTGGCGGTCGTTTTCGGTTGTCAGAACGAGACAAAGGAGCACATGGCGACATCAGGGGTGATACATTTCCTCCATATTTTTTTTTTTCCCCCGCTGGTAAAAATTCTAATAGTTTTTTTTGTACTGTAACACATTAAACCAGGAGTGAAGTCAGCAAGCCAAAGTATTATCACACTGCGACTACATAAACAGACAATACATTTTATTAATACATTTATTGCTGTTAAATCAGGGATGCTCAACCTGCGGCCTTCCAGCTTTTGCAAAACTACAACTCCCAGCATGCCCTAGTAGCTGTAGGCTGTCCAGCCATGCTTTGAATTGTAGCTTTGCAACAGCTGGATGGCCACAGTTAGGCATCCCTGAGTTAAAGGGAACCTGTCATCAACTTTATGCCAACCTTACAGAGGAAAGCATAAAATAGCGACAGAAATGTTGATTTCAGCGGTGTGTCACTAATGAGCTAAAAGTAAGTGGTCGTCAAGAACCAGCATTACAATCAAAATAGTCAAATCAACTTGAGAAGAGTCATGGTTAGGCTACTTTCACACTTGCGTTCGGGGCTCCACTTGTGAGTTCCGTTTAAAGGCTCTCACAAGCGGCCCCGAACGCATCCGTCCAGCCCTAATACATTCTGAGTGGATGCGGATCCGCTCAGAATGCATCAGTCTGGCAGCGTTTGGCCTCCGCTCCACTTAGCAGGCGGACACCTGAACGCTGCTTGCAGCGTTCGGGTGTCCGTCTGGCCGCGCGGAGGTAAACGGATCCATCCAGACTTACAATGTAAGTCAATGGGGACAGATCCGTTTGACTTAGACACTATATGGCTCAATTTTCAAACGGATCCGTCCCCCATTGACTTTCAATGTAAAGTCTGGACGGATCCATCTGAAGCTACTTTCACACTTAGAATTTTAGTTATTTTAGGCTAAGTAGTGCAGACTAGCCTACCTGAAGGGCTGAGCAAGTGAAACTCAGAAGTTAGTCCAGGAGAAGAAGTTGCCTCCTGAAGATATCTAGCACCTTGTAAAGTACAGAGCAGAGCCAATTTTATCCAGCCAAGTAGAAAGCTGAAGGGCAGAAGGATATTTACAGCAAGAGGATTTATACCAGAAGGATAAAGCCAGCTATAGGGCATACAGCCCTTGGAGAAAGCCAGACAGGATCTGAAGAAAGTACAGCCTGATCTGTGAGTGTTATTCCATCTGAGTATCTTGCAAGGACTTTGCCTGCCATTTATGTGAAGCCTGCCTGTTACCAAGACCCTGCATATGGAACTAACTGAAACCTGTATATAGTTGTAAAAAGGAGTTCTGGTTTACTACAACTGTGTGTACCTCAATTATTCCCGAACTATAAGGGATCTTGCCACCGGCACCAGGGCCGTCTTTGCCGCAGGGCAAAAGGGCAGCCGCCCCGGGCCTAGTTGCTCCTGAAGGCCCAAGGCAGCTCCGTTTCCCAAATCCCACATTCACTTTTCTATGCAAGCGAGCGGCGAGTGGCTCGCTCAGGGCCGCCATCAGGGGGGTAAAGCCGATACCCCAGTAAAGGGCCCGTCCGGTCCCGAGCCATATTATTTTTTTGTGTCAGCATTTTCAAGCGCCGCCCAGCTCATCAATATTCACTTTGCTGGGCGGCTTCTGCTGTCCCCGACGCTCCGAGATCCCGCGCATGCCCAATAGAAAGCTATGGGCATCGGTTTAACTTGCAGCTTCTGGGCATGCGCGGAATACCTTGCCCGGCATTCCCAGTGGCCACAATGATACTGCGCCTGTGTCCCATAAACATCTCTGAGGTGGCTTCAGCTGCGCCCGCGCCGGCTTTGTGAAATTTGATCACAGCCACTACATGTCTTGCTGCAGAAGCCGCCCAGCGAAGTGAATATTGATGAGCTGGGCGGCGCTTGAAAACTGCGGTTGGGGTGCGGCTGGGCACAAGTGGAGCTGAAACGCCGCGCCTTGGGCGATTCTATCAGGTTATCAAACATGATTTTACTGTATTTATAAAGGTGGACAGGGGGTATACTTATATGTTTTTAATACACATTAGAAGACCTATGCCGGCATATATATAGCTAAAAATTCTTATTGGGCCTGACTGTGTCCCTTTAAAATTAAAGTTACTGTCTGCAGGATACCGATTACAGTTTATAATGTACACTACTGTGAGCAGCGGGTAGGGGGATCTATGGATGATGGCACTGTTATAGGGAGGGGGATCCGTGGAGGACACTGTTATGGGGGGGCTGTGTATGACACTTATGGGGGGGATCTGTGGATGACACTGTTATGGAGGGGGATCTGTGCACTGTTATGGGGAAGAATATCTGTCGATGACACTTATGCAAGATCTTTGGAGGACACTGTTATGGAGGGGGATCTGTGGATGACACATAGCATAGGATGCTATATACGGTATGTGTCATCCACAGATCCCCCTCCATAACAGTGCCATCCACAGATCCCCCTCCATAACAGTGCCATCCACAGATCCCCCTCCATAACAGTGCCATCCACAGATCCCCCTCCATAACAGTGCCATCCACAGATCCCCCTCCATAACAGTGCCATCCACAGATTCCCCATAACGGTGTGTCATCCACAGATCCCCCATAACGGTGTGTCATCCACAGATCCCCCATAACATTGTTATCCACAGATCCCCCATAACAGTGTGTCATCCACAGATCCCCCATAACAGTGTGTCATCCAAAGATCTCCCTTAAAGCTTAAAGTGTAACTGCCATTTAATAATTTTATTTGCTAAAGTGTAGGGCAAGTGATAGGTAACATTTTTAGAATATAGTTTATTTAGCCAAAGTGTTTAATTTTAGTAGAAAACTGTGGCTGAAATGGCCCTTAGCAGCGCTCTCTGAAATGAGCGTTGCTAAGGGCCACCCGTCTTCTATTTGAAAAGGGGAGACGGGCTGTGCGGGAGCTGTGCTTCTGCCTCCCGTGCTCCCCCGGTGGCCACAGGCGGTACACCAACTAACCTGCCTTCCTTGCGATAATCACTCAAGAAGATGGCTGAACCTTAGCATTTCAGGGGGCCCAAGGAAATTCTTTCCCAGGGTCCAATCAATATTAAAGACGGCCCTGACCGGCACACGAAACCTACAACACCCAGGGCACCTCACCTACCACCAGGCCTGGTCCCTATACCCACAGAGTGCCCCAGAGGATCTATGTGCCAGCCTCTCCATCACTGCTGTACGTCTGCCCAGGGTATATTAAAAACTGTGAGTACCAATAGCAACCCTTGGTCTGTTAACTGTCCCCTGAGACCTCACATTCGTTCACCCTGCAGGACTGGCATTGTTGGTTCTCGGCAACACCTTACTTTAAACTTTTAAATGACAGACCACTGAAATCAACTCACCTGTCTCTACTTTATACTGCCTTTAGTATGGACAGCATAAAGTTGATGACAGGTTCCCTTTAAATGGTAACAGCAGGCCTTTTCTCCTCATCATGTAAGTAATAAGGCTACAAAGATAGAACATAAAATATATACTTCCTGAATCTTTATAAACTCCTGTAAGCAAATATGCAATGCACTATGCATTTAATAACAAGAAAACACTGTTATATGATCACCCATACGCCTTTTTATGATGGTCATTAAGGGGCCTAGTTTAAGCGCTGCACACAGCCCTGCTCTAACAGCCTGCTGTTTAACACTTTAAATGCCGCGGGCATTTAAAGTGCTTACACAGGGAGCCGACTCCCTCCATCTCCCATCGGCACCTCGCAAATACGATTGCGGGGTGCCGATGTGTGTAAAGGCAGGCTGGGGTATTATGAAGGCCCCAATCCTGCCTTGATTAATTTCCAGCAGGCGGTGCCTCTCCTGCGCAGCCTACTGGTCAATGTCAGTATAGCATTGACATGAAAGGGGTTGTCCAGGTTCAGAGCTGAACCCGGACATACCCATAATTTCACCCAGGAAGCATCACTGATGTTAGCATTGGATCACGCAAGGCAAGGGCTCTTTTATTTACAATAACACACTGCCGGGCAGAGGCTTTTGCCCAGCAGTGTGTTCAGTGACATCACCAGATCTGAAGGGCGTGCTTTAGCGCTGCCCCAGCTGTTTTACAGGCCAGGGCAGCGCTAAAGCCCGCCCATCAGTGCCGTTGACGTCACCGGGCTCATCGTCAAAAGCCTCCGCCTGGCAGCCCTACTGTTAGTCACTGGAACTCCAGAAAATGCCTTTGCCCTGCACGATTTAGTGCAGCGCAAAGAAGAGCATCGGAGCATGACCTGCTCCAATGCTCATCAGGGGGGCTGCCTGGGTGAAAATGGGGATATGTCCGGGTTCAGCGCTGAACCCGGACAACCCCTTTAAAATGCAATACACTATAGGGATAATGCATTACTTTTTAAAATCAATCTGAATATTGTCTGTTTTAGTCCCTTTGTGGGACTATTAAGTGGTAAAAAAGAAAAAAGTAGAAAAATCTTTATTAAATAAAAAAATTCCATAAAAAAATATGCCCTTTTCCATTAAAAATACATGAAAAAAACTGAAAAAAATAAATAAAATGATATAATATCCCCCATATGTTTGTAATAACCCGGACTACATAAATATCATGTAAATTATCTCCTACGGTGAACGTCGTAAAAAATAATAAAATAAAAAAAAACTATGACAGGATTGCTAATTTATTCTTAGCCACCAAAAAAACTTCATAACAAGCAATCAAAAAGCATAATTTACTCCAAAACGATACCAATGAAAAATACAAGTCGTGCCGCAAAAACCAAGCCCTCATTTAACTCTATAGAAAGAAAAATAAAGTTTTGGGTCTAGGGAAGCGACAATGCAAACACATTTTTTCCTTTTAAAAAAAAGGGGGGTTTTATTGAAAAAAGTTGGAAAACATAAAAAATAAATCTATACATATTTGGTATCACTGTAAACGTAGACTGACCTAGAGAATAAAGATATTATGTTATTTATGCAGAAATACGCCCCTATAAGGGGGTACAGAGTGTACCTCCCACAATCTACCGCAAAAACTCAAATATACTTGGCCAATTGGACGATAACATCTATAATTCCATCAAGACTGAATTGCGATACATATTACCAGTTCCTGAGTTCCTGCATATCCTGCCACGTCCATGGACTGATGTGATACTGGACACAAGACAAAGGCACAGCAGAAACAGGACAGAGCCATTATACACCTACCCTGATCTAAAGACACGTCTACACGTTGTTGAACCAATGGACCCATATATATATTATTTTTTACCAGTCCAACCTACACACCCTACTTAAGTTTATTTGTGGTGTGCTTTTGGTCCACTTGGACTCTTTTTTTCTTAATAGGGGGTTTTATGCTTTAGAGCAGGCATCCTCAAACTGCGGCCCTCCAGCTGTTGTAAAACTACAACTCCCACAATGCCCTGCTGTAGGCTGATACCTGTAGGCTGTTCGGGCATGCTGGGAGTTGTAGTTTGGCAACAGCTGGTGGGCTGCAGTTTGAGGGTGCCTGCTTTAGAGGATTGCTTTGTTCACTCCTCTTTTTTACTGTTTTATTACTACTGCTCCCTTTCAAAAAATATATTATTTATACCAAAAAATTAACGCCGTAAAATTTAAAACGTAAAAATGCATTGGAAGTATTGCTGTTTTTGTCATCTCACTCAGAGAAAGAGTTAATAAAAGTTAATCAGAAAGTTGTGTGCCCCAAAATAGCACCATTAAAAACTACAACTTTTCCTGCAAAAAACAAGCCCTCATACAGCTATATAGATGGAAAAATAAAAAAAAGTTACAGCTCTTGGAAGGCGGTGATGAAAAAAGGAATAAAAACACTTGGTCAGTATGGCCCAAAAAAGGGTGGTCACTAAGGGGTTAAGAAATCTATGAATTTGTCCTGAGAAAAAGTTAGAAAAGGTATACACATATGTCCTGTAAGTGCAGAGAATCGTGTGCAGATCTAAATAGAAATTTAATAAAAAAAAACACTTAAAATGTGTAGCTGTTATATTTAACACTTGATATAAAAGGGTTGTCCGAGAAAAAGTAACTTTTCACAGGTGCTCGCAGCTCCAATCCTGTACGTTGGATTCTGTGTGTCTATCTTTCAGTCTGCAGCTTATTTACTTCTTTCCTGGCATGGACATGATCATCTGCTCCACTGCAGCCATTGACTGGCTTCAGCAGTGACGTGTCTAAAAATTATTAAGTCATTAACTGCAGCAGAGCTGGTGACCACACCCATGCTGGGGAGGAAGTAAATAAGTGATAGACCAGAAGATAGACACACAAGAGCCAGCTCCCAGGAAAGGAATGTCAGGTGGTAGATAAGTGATTCTGATTCTTTTCACAGAGAGACAGGTTGCAGGCACCTGTGAAAAGTTACTTATTTCCAGAAAAATCCCTTTAACCTCTTCAGGACACAGGGCGTACAGGTACGCCCTTCTGTCCTGGTACTTAAGGACACAGGGCGTACCTGTGTCATTGAGCAGGCACCTGGGGCAAATGCGTCGATGGGTCCTGTGACCCCCTCCCCATGTATGCGATCGCAGAAAACCGCAGGTCAGTTCAGACCTGTGGTTTTCTGTGTTTCCGGGTTATTCGGGTCTCTGAGGGCCCGATAACCCGGAACAGGATGGTGATGGTGGTGTGATTTTACCCCACCAATCACCATCCTGTGATCCTGAGTGGTGATGGTGCCTCTGATTGGTTGGTGGGCCTGACGGCGGCAGATTCAAAAGTTGCAAGCGCTCCGGAGGAGAGAGGAGCTGCCTGCACGTCGTCGTCCATCTGTCCCCCCCAGGACCCGATCTGTGCCCCAGCACCCCCCATCTATACAGCAGGTACATAGGGAAAGCATAGGGAAAGTTTGGGTTAGGCACAGCTTTGTGACCCTAGACCCCCCAGGGATGCTGCCGCTTGCCCCCCCCCCCCAACTTTTTTGGGGTGCAGGATTATTTTTTATTTTATTTTGTGTACACTGAATGTGGCCGGCACTCTTAGGGCTGTTTCACACGAGCGGATGCCGTGCGTGATATCCGCTGCGTACAGCAGAAGCACGGAGCATTAACATGATTGATAATGCTCCGTACCTCTCTATGATCTCTTTACTACGAAATCACAGTGACAACTTTATCTCGCTGTGATTTCGTAGTAAAGAGATCATAGAGAGGCACGGAGCATTATCAATCATGTTAATGCTTCGTGCTACTGCTGTCCGCAGCGGGTCTTGGCTCTCATTCACGCAGCGGATGTCACGCACGGCATCCGCTCGTGTGAAACAGCCCTTAGTGTCCGGCCGCTGTTAGTGCATCGCACACCCCACCGCTGATCAACTTCGGACGGTTGATCAGCGGTTTAGTTTAGTTTTTCCCGCATTTTTTGCCCTTTTTTTTTAGTTAGTTTTTATTTATTTTTCTATTAGTTTTCAGGTGAGTTCGTGAACACCTGTGCCCCCACACACACGCACACCAAATAAAGATTTACACACACACACACACACATACACACTCAGACACACACTCCCCTATGGCCCGCCGGACGTTCTCTGCCAAGGAGGCATACGCCCAGCTTGCCTCCGACTCCGAGAGTCCCAGTGAGGACGAGGATGACCCCACTTTCCTGTTGTCATCCGCGTCCTCCTCATCATCTAGCGATGATGATGAGCCCCCAAGGTGGCGGAGACGCTGCCAGGCGGAGCAAGGGGACTGCCACGCTAGGGACCGTGTGGCCCAGCCTAGTACGAGCAGCTCTGGGGCTCGTACTAGTTTTCCGGCCCACCAGTTAAATCCACCGGAGCACCCTGCCGGTGAACCTGTCTAGTGTAGCCCAGAGCAATACAAGCCAGTGATTCCTGATTTTGTAGGCCAATCAGGAATCAAGATTTCCACAGTGGGCTACACTGAATATGACTTTTTGTTGTAATTTTTTCAGTGACCCACTGGTAAATCTAATGGTGGAGCAGACGAACTTGTACGCCCAACAGTTCGTCTCTCAACACCTGGGCTCCTTTTTGGCCAGGCCCGGTGGTTGGACGCCGGTCAGTGCAGCCGAAATGAGGACATTTTGGGGCCTCGTGCTGCATATGGGCCTGGTCAAGAAACCTAGTGTCAGGCATTACTGGAGTGGGGACGTCCTCTACCAGGCCCCACTTTACAGTACGGCCATGACACGCTCCCGGTTTGAGGCCATCCGGAAATGTCTGCATTATTCAGATAATGCAGCATGTCCCCCCCAAGGTGATACTGCCTATGACCGTCTGTATAAGATACGGCCGGTCATCGATCATTTTGGGGACAAATTTGTACAGGCCTATGTACCTGGAAGGGAGGTCGCTGTTGATGAGTCTCTCATTGCATTCAAGGGGAGACTCATTTTTTGCCAGTATGTGCCCTCCAAGCGGGCGAGGTATGGCGTGAAGCTATACAATTTTTGTGAGAGTACCTCAGGGTACACTTACAAGTTTCGTATATACGAGGGGAGAGATTTCCGTATTCAACCCCCAGAATGTCCCCCCACTCTGGATGTTAGCGGGAAACTTGTGTGGGACCTTATGTACCCACTGCTAGATAAGGGTTACCACCTTTATGTGGATAACTTTTATACTAGTATCCCCTTGTTCCGGAAAAATCAATGCAGCCTCCCTGCCCACCCCCTCCAGGGACCTATCCCCAGGGGTGCGACCCGTGCCCTTACCACTGGAAACCTGTTGCTGGTCACATATAAGGACAAGAGGGATGTCCTTGTACTGTCCACAATTCATGGTAACGGCATCACCCCTGTCCCTGTGCGAGGTACCGCGCCAACGGTCCTCAAGCCCGATTGTATCGTCGACTACAATCGGTATATGGGAGGAGTTGATCTCTCTGATCAAGTCCTCAAGCCATATAACGCCATGCGCAAAACCCGGGCATGGTACAAAAAAGTTGCGGTCTACTTGGTACAGGTTGCCTTGTACAACGCTTTTGTACTATCCCGAAGCACTGGCAGCACAGGGATATTTCTCCAATTCTATGAGGCAGTCCTCAAGGCCCTGATCTTTTCGGACCAGGAAAGAGCAGGCCAGTGTACCTCAGGAACTGGAGGCGCCCGGATTGTCCCTGGCCAACACTTTCCAGGTGTGGTCCCCCATACTGGAAAGAAGGGACGAACCCAAAAAAAGTGCAGAGTGTGTCGCAGGAGGGGGATACGGAAGGACACCACTACTCAGTGCGACATGTGCCCCGATCATCCGGGCCTCTGCATTAACAGTTGCTTCAGGTAGTATAACACTTCCATGGAGTACTAAATTTATATCCCAATTTAGCACTAACATCGGATAAAAAAAAACTGGTTCTCAGACTTGAGACCCAAAAAAACTAAAATAATTTTTAAAAAAGTATTTACCAAATTAGGTATCGCTGCGTCGGTAATAATCTCCTCTATAAATATACCCCATGACCTAACCCCCCAGATTAACATGGTCCAAAAAAAAAAACGGTCACCTTACCCAACAAAAATTTTAATAGCAAGCAATCAAAAAGTCCTTCAGCCCCAAAATAGTGCCAATCAAACCGTCCTCTCATCCCGCAAAAAATGAGCCCCTACATACGATAACTGGCTAAAAAACAAAAAAAAATTACTCTTAGACTTTAGAGATACCCCCAAAAAAAATTGTATCAAAAAGGATAATATAGTCTAAAACCTAAATAAGGACTTATTAGGTATCGCCACGTCCGTAAGAATCTCCTCTATAAAAATACCCCGTGACCTAACCCCCCAGATTACCAGGGTAAAAAAAACAATAACAAAAACGGTGCCAAAACAGCTATTTTTGGCACTTTTACATTTCAATCCGTTTTTTCCGGTAACAAAGCAAGGGTTAACAACCAAACAAAACTTAATATTTATTACCCTGATATTGCAGTTTACAGAAACGCCACATTTGTGGTCGTAAACTGCTGTATCAGTAAAAGGGAGGCCGCAAAAGGAAAGGACCAACATAGTTTCTGGAAGGCCGATTTTTATGTCCTTTTGAAGCCCCCCTGATGCCCGCCTAGAGTAAAAACTCCACAAAAGTGACCCATCTAAGAAACTACACCCCTCAAGGTATATAAAACTGATTTTACAAACGTTATTAACCCTTTAGGTGTTACTCAACAGTTAATGGCAAATGAAGATGAAATTTCAGAATTAAAATTTTTGGTAATCTTGTCTCACAAAAATGTAATATAGAGCAACCAAAAATCATATGTACCCTAAAAATAATCCCAACAAAACTGCCACCTTATCCGTAGTTTCCAAAATGGGGTCACTTTTAGGGAGTTTCTACTCCAGAGGTGCATCAGGGGGGTTGAAACAGGACACGGTGTAAATAAACCGGTCCATAAAAATCAGCCCTCCAAAAACCAAACTGCGCACCTTTCACTCTACGCCCCGCTGTGTGGTCGTACAGTAGTGTACAGCCACATATGGGGTGATTCTGTAAACGGCAGAGTCAGGGCAAAAAAGATACAGTTTTGTTTGGCTGATAACCCTTGCTTTGTTAGTGGAAAAAATGGGTTGAAATGGAAAATTAGGCAAAAAAAAATGAAATTTTCAAATTTCATCTCCATTTGCCAATAACTCTTGTGCAACACCTGAAGGGTTAACAACGTTTTCAAAATAAGTTTTGAATACCTTGAGGGGTGTAGTTTATATAATCCTCACAAAGTGACCCCAGTGCACTTTGATGTATATCGCACCTTACTTGATGTCAATCGTTTTGCACGCAATCTTACTATTAAAAAACACTTTTCCGATACAGATAATGTTGGTATAGGTTCTGCAGAGGCTGATACAATCCAGTCAAATTTTTCTATTGATCAGATATCTTCTTTTTCCTTTCAGGAACTATCACATATTGCCTCTATGCAGACCATGCATTTTCTCTCTGGGACTGATCCAGAGCGGCAGGTGCACAGTGATTTTGCAAACAATTTTCACACGTATAACAGAGACTTTTATCACATTCAGTCATGCACCCCCGCTCTCGATCAATTCCAAGACAATGTAGAACGTGATTTGGTTGAACTTGATAGGGTGCTTCAGAGTAGGGATACAAATGACAGTAAAAATAAAAACAAAAATAATCTCATGGCCAGTGAACGCAAAGCGTTAAAAGAACTGAAGAGTATGTCTGATATAATTGTGAGAAAAGCTGTGGTGGAGCGGTGGTCATCCTGGACAGACCCGTGTATGCCGCACAAAATGAGCGTATGCTCTATGATTCCGCCACCTATACCAGGTTGATTCAGGATCCCACCGATCCTTTCCAAACCCTTTTGAGGAGTATCTTGGAGGAGGGACTGGATAGTGGTTATTTGGACCAAAAACTATTTGATTATATATTTGTCTCTTATCCAGTGGTCCCTATCTTCCATTCCCTCCCCAAGATACATAAAGAGGGATTCCCTCCCCCCATGCACCCTATAGTTTCGGGTATTGTTTTTTTTTTTCAGAAAATTTGTCATCCTGGGTGGACAGCATGCTGCAACCACTAGTGCAGTGTATTCCTGTTTTTTTGCGGGATACTGCCTCAGTCTTGCAGGCATTTCATTCCTTCCAGTGGTCCTCAGATTTTTCTTGGATTTCGGCTGATGTTGCTTCCCTGTACACGGCTATCCCCCAGGATCTTGCCATTATCTCTTTGGGTTGGTTTTTGATTTTTTTTTCTAATTTCTCATTACCCTTTAGAGATTTCCTCTGCAAAGTTGTATTATTTCTTATGCAACACAATTATTTTATGTTCAATGGGAGATTTTTTCTCCAATGCAGAGGAGTCTCTATGGGGGCACGTTTCTCACCATCACTTGCAAACATTTATATGGCATGGTGGGAACATCATTTTCTCTTCTCTGATTCCAACCCATGGAGTGGATCCGTCCGGTGGTACGGTTGGTACATCGATGACCTGCTCTTTGTATGGTCGGGCGATGTGGCGGCCGTACCATCATTCAGATCCTTCCTCAATGCTAACAATTGTAATTTACGTTTTTCTTTAAACTCTCATAAGACCCTAATATCCTTTTTGGATTTGTGCTTGGTGGGGGATGTGGGGGATGGCCGTCTACACAGTCGTACGCACAGAAAGGAAACCGCAGGAAATACCATCCTACATGCGGGATCCTGTCATCCTGCACACACTGTCCATAATATCCCTAGGGGCGAATATATTCGCGCTTTGCGCAATTGTTCCTCTAGTGAAACTTGCATTGAAGAAATGAATACTGTCACCACTCATCTCCTAGCCAGGAATTATCCCAGCAGACTTTTAAACCGATCAAAGAATATGGTTTCTACCATGTCTCAGGATAATTTAATTTTTCCCAACAAAATGCCCAGGCTTGGTCATAAAGAGAAGCAAGTTACTTTTTCCACGAGTTATAGCTGTGAATATTCACAAATATGTAATATTGTCAAAAGACATCTTCATCTTCTCAAATATGACCAAGCGTGGGGTGACGTTGTAAAAAGCGGTGTTAGATGTGTTGCCCGACGTGCTGTTACTTTAGCAAATATGGTGAGCCCCTCTCTATACCAGGATAAACCTGGCTCCCAGCCTACTTGGCTGAGAAATATAGGTAATTTTAAATGTGGGCATAAAAGATGTACATGTTGCTCATATATGAGGATGGGCTCGCATATAGTGTCTACAAGTAACCACACCACTCATACTATTCAGCAATACATCAATTGCAACACCACATATGTGGTATATTGCATAACATGTTCTCTGTGCAATTTACAGTACGTCGGGTGCACATCCAACTGTTTGAAAATTCGAATTTGCCGTCACATCTCTGATGTACCTCATGCTAAAATAAAAAATGTTTCTGCCGCTAGTCTGCATTTTGCTGCGGTCCACGATGGTAATACAGATAGCATGTCAGTACAAGGAGTGGAAAGGGTTAACAGACCAAACAGAGGCGGTGATCAATTGTGAGTGCTTTTGGATTTTCAAATTAGGCTCACGGATACCATCAGGATTGAACAGGCGTCATGATACTATTCTACATTACTAATATGTTTACTCTTCTTCTTTTTTATCATTGCAATTTGTAAATTTTATCTTATTTTTCTATGTTTTTTGGCATGTTGTAATTACTATGCATTTTATCTGTGAAGGATGTCATCAGGAGGTGTGTCCTGTACCAGATTGTGATCACCTGTGTTTGGTGGTTCACTATTTAGTCTCGACCTCACCTCCTACTGATGCACATCATGACTAAGGATCCGCATCTATAGTGATCCGAAACCGGTCGATTTTCTGCATTGCTGTATGTTGGTTTTTATCTGCACGGGATTGAATAAAGCCTCATGTATTTTTCAGTGAAGCTGGACCATCTTTCTTTCTTTTGGGATCCGTTGTGCGCCCAAGGTTCAAGGCGAGGTCCGGGCTCATGGCTTCCTGTGGAAGAGCGCGGCATTTTCGAGTGTTGCTCCATTTAAAAAACACAGTCCCACTGACTGTGCAAATTTTCCCAGATCGCAATATATAGATAAAGACCAGGATGGGGATTGTAGTACTCCTTCCTTCTATCGCTCCAGTCTCTCTGCAGAATCTAAGGCTGGCAGTATTATTCATGCAATGGTGGCTGTAGATCCCCACTAAGGGGTGCAGGCAGGGATGCACCTAGCCTAACTGCTGCCTGAGGTGAAAACTGAAACAACCCCCCCCCCCTCCCCCCCCCCCCCTTCCCATATAAATTTCTTAACTTAACCCATTTCCTCCAGCCCTACTGTAAAAGACATACTTGGAAAACATTACATACACGGCTACAAAACATACAGGGTAATACAGCGGCACGTACTTCTTACATCCAGTAAGGTCTCCTCTGATGTAGACGTTCTCTTTCTTTATCTTCTCCATTCAGACCAGACCCCCATGATTATTTCTTTCAGCCTTCTCTTGTCACTGCAGATTTTGACAAATACTTTTCCATCCTCCTCCCCACCTTCTGAACACCCCATTCCTGCCACCTCTAATACAGTGCCCACTGTGACTCCCAATACTATACTGCAGAAACAGATAATTACCCTGAAAATACTATTACCACACAGATAGTTCCCCTTCAATAACTACTGGTACACAGTGCCCTAAAAAATAACTGTGCACAGCAAATAGTGTCCCTGAAACTTATAGTGCTGTAACAATAGTGTCCTCCAAAAATAATTATGGTAACCTGATACTGTGCCAGGGTGCCTCACAATGTAACAGTCCTCCTAAATGTCCCACCAATAGTAATAATTATGTGCCAGAGTGCACTATGTGGTAACAGTGCACCCAATAGTAATAATGTCCCTCCTTTTGTCCCCATAAGTAATAATGCCCTCATAGTGCCCCCAGTAGAAATAATTCCCCCTATGTGTGCTATACAAAAAATACCCCCTTATAATATGTGTGCCAGTACAGAAAAAGACCCCGTATAATGTTTGCCAGTAAAATAATTCCCCATTGCAATGTGTGCCAGTACCAACTGCCCCATGTAGAAGAAATTTCCCCATAGTGTCCACCTTAGAATGTGTGCCAGTACAAAAAATGCTCCCTTACAATATGCGCTAAGTACATAAAATGCCCCCTTATGTGCCAGTACAAAAAATGTTTCCTTATAAAGTGTGTCAGCATAAAAAAACAGCCCCCTTTTAGTGCCCGCAGTAAAATGTCCCCATAGAGACCCCCTCATAATTTGTCCTGCAGTCTTCGCCCTCTGCTCCACACCAGCGGGGGTCACCTCTTCAGTCAGCTGTCACAAGGAGTGGCAGTGATCTGGTAGGAGAGCAGGATAGGTGACCCCAGATTTGGTAGGCCGCCGGAGCTACAGGTCGAGCCTGGTTCCACTTAACTTCTTGGGGGAGGGGGGAGGTGGCCGGGGACGCCAGTTCAACCACGACACTCGCTCCACCGAGAGACCAGGGAAGCAAAATTGCGACTCGGCGTCCTCTGCTGAAAAAAATAAATGGGAGTAGAGAGTCTAAAATGTCACCTCCTTATCCGACACTAAGCAAGACTGGGGTCCTCCTGGTGGAGCATGGGGGTATAGCCCGGGGAGGAGGAGCTGTCTTTTTTATTTGCATAGTGTCTCCTCTGAGTAATGACCTAGGCTATACCCATGGTCTGTGTCCCCCAATGGAATGTGCGAGAAACTTCCCCCTTTTAGTGCCCACAGTACAATGAATGTCCCTATAGAGGCCCACTTATGTCCCCATAGTGCTTCCTCCAATTATAAAATAATGACACCCCCATCCATTGTGGCCCAACACCATGCTGCCAATTAAAAATTATAAACTCAAATACTTACCTCCATTCTGCTGTCAGCAATGCAGTTGCAAGACATAGACCTCTTCTAGTCTGTGACCTGACCTCTATGCAGCCTGGCTCAGGCAGCGCGATAATGATGACACCAGCCTCTGATTCTTTCTATTGCCACCATTTACAGTTGAATACAATGTGGCAGTAAGTGGGCCAAAATTCCAAATGGAGTGGAGTAAGAATTTTTATTTTTTTATTTCCACAACTGTTTATGTTTTGTTTTTGTTTTTTTAACACAGTTTCCTATGTGGCACAACTGACCTGTTACTTTTATTCTCTGGGTCAGTATGACTACAACAATATCACATATGTATGGTTTTTCTTCCATTTTAATACTGAAAAAAAATTATAACTTTGGGGGAAAAAACAAATTTTTTTTGCATTGCCATATTCAGACCCCCATAACATAGTAGTAACATAGTAACATAGTACATAAGGCTGAAAAAAGACATTTGTCCATCCAGTTCGGCCTGTTAACCTACAAGTTGATCCAGAGGAAGGCAAAAAAAAAAAACCTCTGTGAGGTAGAAGCCAATTTTCCCCACTTTAGGGGAATAAAACATTTCTTCCCGACTCCAATCAGGCAATCAGAATAACTCCCTGAATCAACGATCCCTCTCTAGAAGCTATAGCCTGTAATATTATTACGCTCCAGAAATACATCCAGGCCCCTCTTGAATTCCTTTATTGTACTCACTATCACCACCTCCTCAGGCAGAGAGTTCCATAGTCTCACTGCTCTTACCGTAAAGAATCCTTTTCTATGTTTGTGTACAAACCTTCTTTCCTCCAGACGCAGAGGATGTCCCCTCGTCACAGTCACAGTCCTGGGGATAAATAGATGATGGGATAGATCTCTGTACTGACCCCTGATATATTTATACATAGTAATTAGATCTCCCCTCAGTCATCTTTTTTCTAAAGTGAATAACCCTAATTTTGATAATCTTTCAGGGTACTGTAGTTGCCCCATTCCAGTTATTACTTTAGTTGCCCTCTTCTGGACCCTCTCCAGCTCTGCTATGTCTGCCTTGTTTACAGGAGCCCAGAACTGTACACAGTACTCCATGTGTGGTCTGACTAGCGATTAGTAAAGTGGTAGGACTATGTTCTTATCACGGGCATCTATGCCCCTTCTGATGCAACCCATTATCTTATTGGCCTTGGCAGCAGCTGCCTGACTGTTTTTTGCAGCTTAGTTTGCTGTTTATTAAAATTCCTAGATCCTTTTCTTTAACATTTGTATTTTTATGTGTACGGAGCTGTGTGGGGCTCATCTTTTGCAGAGCGATATGTACTTTTCATTGATACCATGGGGTGTGTATGACTTTTTGATCACTTTTTATTCAATTTATTTAGGGGATGTGAAGCAACCACAAAATGTCAAATAGGCCATTCAGACATTTTTTTCAGTTTCGTGGTTTGCAGTATGGATACATTTTTTCTATTTTAATAGTGCAGGCATTTTCCCACAAGGTCAATGATGTTAAGTAATTTTTTTTGGGAAAGGGCGATTTGAATACTATAACAAGCAATCATTAGACTGTTTTTCTCATAGACTCCAATGCATTAGCTCCATAGGAACTAATGTGCAGCAGCCCTGTACCACTCGAGTATAGAGGCTGCCACACTCCAAATCCGGCTCCCCCGATCCTCGCCGGAGGGAGCCTGTACATGGCTGGGAGCTACCGGTCTTTATCCTCCCAGTTGCCGTGGTTACTTTTGACCATGGCATCTTAGGGGTTGAATGTATGGGATTGTTTTAAACAGCAGGCACCCGGCGACTATGGCACCCGCCGCACTCATGAGCGGAAGCCATCTTTAAATACCTGACCGCTGATGTTAATGTATGCGGGGCAGTTGGGAAGGTGTTAAACTGCAAATGCCTTACTGATCGCCTCAAATGCACAGCCAAGCAAATTCTGGCCCTTCTTGTTCTTTACTTTCTGGAGTACTATGAAGTAGAAATGGTTTTTCTCTGTAAATTTCTTAGAGATAGTAATTCTCTGGAAAGAAGGCCTAGTCCTCTGAGGTGAGCACATGTACCTCCCTTTCCCTTCCTCAACTGGCACACTACTAACTGAGCTAGGAGCGGATCTATGTCCAACACCTTGCCCTGCATTAAACTAGCATTTTTGCTAGTGATACCTTATAAAATATTTAGTACTTAACACTCCCCATATGTCTACTTCATTTTGCATCATTTTGAAAATGTCATTTTATATTTTAGGATGTTTAAGATTAACATTTCCAAAACCCCCTTTTCAGTTTGGTAATGAAGCCACTTTGTGAGCCTTACATAGTAGAAACCACCCGTAAATGATTCCATTTTCGAACCTACACCCCTCAAGTTACTCAAAACAGATCCCCTTCCCCATAACAGTGCCATCCACAGATCCCCCTCCCCATAACAGTACCATCCACAGATCCCCCTCCCCATAACAGTACCATCCACAGATCCCCCTCCCCATAACAGTGCCATCCACAGATCACCCTCCCCATAACAGTGTCATCCACAGATCCCCCTCCCCATAACAGTGACATCCACAGATCCCCCTCCCCATAACAGTGTCATCCACAGATCCCCCCCATAACAGTGCCACCCACAATTTGTTTTAATATTGCCTTTGAACATAATTATAGTAAAATCATATAAAACCCTTTGTCATTTTGGTGTTTTTTCCCAATTAATCAATGAAATTATCGACAACTAATCGATTATTCAAATAATTGTTAGCTGCAGTCCTAGTGTCAAAGGTAAACAGCCAAACAAAACTCAATATCTATTAAGCTGCAGTTTACAGAAACACCCCACATGTAGTGGTAAACTGCTGTAAGGGCACTCGGAATGGCACAGAAGAAAAGGAGCGCAGTATGGTTTTTGGAAGGCAGATTTTGCTGACCTGGTTTTTAGACACTGTCCCATTTGAAGCCCCCTTGATGCACCCTACAGTAGAAACTCCCAAAAAGTGACCCCATTTTGCAAACTATGGGATAAGATGACAGTTTTATTGATATTATTTTGGGTACATATGATTTTTGATTGCTCTATATCACGATTTTTGTGAGGCAAGGTAACCAAAAAATGGCTGTTCTTACACAGTTTTTATTTATTACAATGTTCATCTGACAGGTTAGATCATGTGTTATTTTTAAAGAGCAAGTTGCAACGGACATGACAATATCAGATAGGTCTACTTTGTTTGTTTCAGTTTTACATAATAAAGCATTTTTGAAAAAAAAGTATGTTTTTGTGTCTCCATTTTCTGAAAGCCATATTTTTTTTTCATTTTCCTGTCAATCGTCTTGTGCAGGGGCTCGTTTTTTGCAGGAAGAGCTGCCGTTATATTGGTACCATATTTAGGTACTCATGTTTTTGATGATTCAATATAACACCTTATGGGGCAACGTGAGCAAACTAATTGGTTGTTTTGGCACCGTTTTTATTTTTATTTTTTACGGCACTCGTTCTGAGGGGGTAGGTTATGTGATATTTTTTATAGAGCAGGTCGTTACTGATGTGGCAATACCTAATAAGTATACTTTTTATTTATTTAAGTTTTACACAGTAAAAGCATTTTTGAAACAAAAAAAATGTTGTAGTGTCTCCATTTTCTGAAAGGCATATTTTTTTATGGTGTTTATCTGATAGGGTAGCTTATGTGATCATTTTACAGATGTGGCAATACCTAATATGTGTTTTTTATGCCTTTTTTAATAACTTTATGGGAAAGGGGAGTTTATTTTTAACTTTTTATTCAAAAAAAAAAAAGTACTTTATTTTTGTCCCACTCTGGGACTTCAATTTTTGGGGGTCTGATCCCCTCTGCAATGCATTAAAATACATCTGTATTGTAATGCATTGCCTGTCAGTGTATTATACATTGTAATACACTAACAGGAGCTGGATCTCTTAGGCTGTCATAGAAGGTAGGCCCCGATGCCTCTGCAAGGCATCAGGCTGCCTTCTCACCCATCAGGTCCCCGGGGAACCTTCACTGACCACAAACCTCTTCTATGCAGCAGTCAGCTTTAAAAACCCGTTGCCGGCAGATACAGCAGGGGTCCAGCTATCAGTGACTGCCGGGCCCCTGCACTAATCAGGCACTCACTATTGCCTATTGCCCGCCTGATCAGCATGACGTACTAGTACATCAAATTGCGGGAAGTACTATTACATCATGGAGCGAACCACTAGTGTATAACTTGTGGGGAGCCATGATGTCATGGCAACCTACAAGTTATGGCATTAATTATATTAAACTTACCTGTGTTTAAGAGTTTGGACTAATCCCTGGGTCTGTTGATCTCGGGGCCTTCTGGACAGCTGATTGGAGAGTTTTTCTAACGGTCTTTTAGTACCTATAAAAGAAGAAATCATCGTCACTGGCGCATTCACGTAAGTATTTTCACCAGTTTTTGCAATTTCTTACCAATCAATCTGTTACATCAGGTAATGTTTGGTCTGAGTCTATTAATCATAACCAATCCAATATTGCCTCTGATGTAACAGATTGTAATCAAAACTTTTCTATATCTAATACCTTCAAAAAATCTTCTGATCTCTTTATTCCGGAATTAGAAAATAGTTCCGGGATTAAAGAGACAGCAGTAAAAGAAGTCATGGCTTGTCAAATTTCTCCTTTAGGATTTCATCTTCCCCAAGCCATTAAGGAAAAAATCTGGAGGAAGGATTATATCGATTTATTTTCCTTATTACCTTCCTCAAATGAATTATTAAAAAATGAAACAGCTAAGGAGAAAAAATCAGATTCTGATGAGAAAAAGAAACCGGTACAAAAAACTTTTTGTATCTATGCTGCAGTTTTAGGGGAAAAACACCCTTCTGTATGTACCGGTTTCTTTTATCATATAGATTCCATATTGGAGGCATATAGGAATTTTGGAGGCATGGGCTGGTGCTCTTATGACGAATCTTTTCGTCAAAAGATGGCAGTCTATCCTAATTTAAATTGGGGTAACAAAGATGTGGGACTTTGGTTGAGTCTTATGCTACCTAATAAAAATTATCTTTTTCGTCAGCAATCAAGTCCCAGTAATCCCAAAAAAGGTATTTGTTTCTCCTATAACGAGTCTTTCTGCAGATGGCAATCCAACTGCAGATATCGCCATGAATGTTCCTTCTGTTCAGGTCCTCACCCAGTTTCCAAATGCTTTAAGAAGCAAGGAATTCATTTCCCAAATCCCATCAGAGGCTTTCATACAAATAAGCAAGGTGACACCTCAGAATTTGCAAAGAATACTGCAGTAGGTAAAACTTTATCCAAACACACAGATGGCTAATTTACTGTTTAAAAGTTTTTCTGAAGGTTTTTACGTACCTCATTTTGAAGGTCCGGGTTGTGTTATTGTAGAAAATGCATATTCTGTTAAGAAAAATTTAGATATTATTAAGGATAAAATATTATCTGAATTGTCTGCAGGTAGAATAGCTGGTCCATTTGATTCCCCTCCCTTTATTAATTTTCGTGTTTCTCCTCTAGCTATTGTCCCTAAGAAAGAGTGTAATTCGTATCAACTCCTTCATAATTTATCTTTTCCAAAATTTTCTTCCCTCAACGATGAAATTGATAAGAATAAAGCTAGTGTTAAATATTCTTCCTTTGATCAAGCTTTGGAGTTTCTTCAGAAAGCTGGTAGACACTCTCTCTTAGCTAAAGCAGATATAAAATCTGCATTCAGATTATTACCAATAAATCCTGCAGGTTATAATTCTCTTGGGTTTACATTTTTGGACAAGTTCTTTTATGATATGGCCTTACCCATGGGTTTTACTCTATCTTGTTTATATTTTGAAGCGTTTTTCACTTTTTTACATTGGATAGTAGAAGTTCATTCTTATTCCGGATTTATTTTACACTACTTAGATGATTTTTTATTTATAGGCCGTAAGGATACTCCAGAATGTTTGAATCTTCTTAACAGATTCATAGCAGTATCTGATTATTTTAATGTACCTTTGGCCGTGGAAAAAACAGTTCTTCCCACTACTACGTTGAAATTTTTAGGTATTTGCATTAACACGGATACTATGGAATTTAGTATTCCTATGGTAAAAATTTCCGAAACTATTTATATTTTATCTTCAATGGTAAGCAAGGAAAAAACTACTTTGAAACGATTGCAGTCATTACTTGGATCCCTAAATTTTATCACTAGAGTAATTCCCATGGGAAGGGTATTTTCAAAAAGACTTTACGCAGCAACTGCAGGTAAGTCTTCTCATCATTCTCATATTAGATTAACAAGGGAATTAAAAAGTGATATTAACATATGGCTACAATTTATGAAAGACTTCAATGGACATACAATTTGGCAGGAAGAATTTATAGACTCTGACTCACTTTCCTTTTTTACTGATGCTTCGGGTGCCATTGGTTATGGAGCATTCTTCAATAACAATTGGTCTGCTGAAAAATGGCCTCAATCTTGGTTAGACAACAAATATTATTCAAAAAATTTAGTTTTTCTTGAACTTTTCCCTGTTTTTGTTTCTTTATTAATTTGGCATGAGGAATTTAAAAACAGACGCATTTTATTATGTTCAGACAACATGGGTGTTGTATTCGCCATAAATTGTTTGTCGTCCAAGTCTCCTCTAGTATCTTCTCTATTACGGAAATTGGTTTTGCACTGTCTCAAATTTAATATTTGGTTAAAAGCAAAATTTATTCCAGGTAGAAATAACATTATTGCTGATGCTTTATCTCGTCAGTAGCTCTTGAAATTTTTCGCAATGGCACCTCAGGCATCTTTGAAAGGAATACCTTGTCCAGATCATTTATGGAGTATTACAGAAGAATAAATAACGAATTATTAACTAATTCGTTAGCCAAGAATACATGGGCAGCCTATTCTGCTGCATGGTTCAATTGGACGGAGTTCTGCAGAAAGGGTCGATTAACAGCCACAGAATTTAATTTGGAGAATTTCAACACTTTTATAATTTATCTTTGGAATAGGGGAATGGCAGCTGAATCTATCTCAAAAAGATTATCTGCTATTTCTTTCTTTTTTAAATTGAATGGTCACAATTCAATATTAAATAATTTCAAAATTAAACAAATAATTAAAGGTATCAAAAGAATTTCGATCCCAAGGGATAAAACCAAATCCATTATCTATTCACCAATTAGCCGGAATTATAAAACAATTACCTAAAGTTTGTTCTTCATCTTACGAAGAATATTTGTTTTCTGCAGCTTTTTCTTTGACTTTTTTTGCCGCTCTACGAATTGGAGAGATTGCAGCGGAAAACAAGCATTCTGGTCCTCCTTTAATTATTTCCGACTTATTAATTGTTAATGAACAAGTCAAATTATTCATAAAAAAATCCAAAACAGATCAAATGGGAAAATGTATTTGGCTTACTCTTAATAAATTCTCTTATAAATGTATCTGCCCATTTGAACATATGTCAAAGTGGTTAAGTATGAGAGAGAAAGCATTTCCTGCATTATTCTCTCATGTTGATGGATCATATTTACTAAATACCAATTTAACTTTGTTTTACGTAAGAGTTTGCAAAGTTTAGGTCATACAAATCAAAAAATTTCTGCACATTCGTTTCGCATTGGTGCAGCAACATTTGCGGCAAAAATAGGTTTAAATTCTTCCATTATAAAACGCATTGGAAGATGGAATTCCAATTGCTACAAGCGTTATATCAGACCTAATCTACTTATTCATTAATTGCAGGAACCAAACTGAATACTTGGATATTTGGTGACGACCTAATTAGATGTGTTATGGAACGATCCAATATCAGAGAATCCACAAAGTATTTAGGTTTTTCTGAGGAAGTTTGTATCAAGTGGAGTGCATTCCCTAACCTCCGGATTTCAAACATTATTTTTGAAGTTGACTATTTGTTCTCAAAATGTTACATTCCTGATTTAGTAATTTTACATGTTGGGTCTTTTGATATAGGTAAAATAAAAACTCATTTGTTGATTTATGAACTACAGGAATTGATGTGCAAGATAAGACAAATTTTACAGAATTCTGTTCTTATATTTTCGGATATTATTCCTAAATTTACTTGGTCAAGTCCTGAATTGTCCTTTTTGGACAAAATAAGGAAAAGAGTCAATAAAAAAAATGGAGAAGTTTATGTTAAGTATGGGTCATTTTTCTTACAGACATGTAGAACTTGAAGGTTTTTTAAAAGGACTTTATTGTTCTGGTCTGGATCAGCTTTCAGAAATAGGTTGTGATATCTTTATTTCTGACCTTCAAAATATGATTGAGAAATATGCTACTTAATTGATTGTGATGCTTTGGTGGCCACTTTGTTTCCGATTTGGCGCTTTGGGGGTTAAGTCACTCTCTGAGTGGACTGACAGTTATTATTTTGATTAATTTGGTTGGTTGATGGTTAATTGGTATTCTGTTTGTTAAACTTCAATAATTATTGGAAAACGTAATAAGCATCGCGGCCATTTAAGTACCATAAATTTAAATAAAGTTCAATTTGGTTTACTTTAATTACGTGTAATTGTCTTTATTCTGGTATAATGTTTGCTTATGACATTATATGTTGGGAAGGGGTAAACTAATACTGCATAGCAATAACAGTTTGCAAGTATCCTATTCTGGGGTACTGCACATGCACAGTGTGACTTTGGGAATGCAAACCCATGCAACAAAGAGATAGGAAATTGTCAACCACAATATTGATTTGATTGGCCTGATGGGTGGGCAGAGTTTTAATTTTATATTGCATGAGATGTTGGTTGCCACACTCTGTCGATACAGATCCACATCCACATCCTGATTTATAACTTATGTGTATTTGAGCCTGCTTGCCCACTGAAGACACTGGTTTAATCACCAATAGAAATGCGTCTGGCTGAAATTCAAGATCTGGCTCATCCCGGTCAGGAGAATAGGGTCATCTAGGGCCTCACAGCAAAAATAAGTCAGGTCAGGTCCTGTGCTGATGGTCCCTTGGCTATTAATCTGAACTATTGCATTGGAAGCTTAACCACCAAAGGGATTGGTGAGTAGTTTATATTCACATATAAATAGTTACTTTGATGTAGTGATATTCCATCAGTTGACTGTGCTCCTAAATGTGTATTTGTACATGGGATAACACACGAGGCCTATTGCTGAAAGACATTTACTCTGTTTCATTTGTTATCTTTTTTATTCTGGCAGAACAGTTGTTTTTTAAGTGAATACTAATAAAAGTTATGTTTTAGGATGGTAGCTTTTTAGCGATTCAGATTTGTTCTTGGTGCCATCATAGGGGCTAAGAATTGTCTGACTGCCTGACCGTTGTTTATGTTTTGGAGTTTTAACTATGGAATCATCACTAAAAACTGACAGTCCTTAGGTCATTAATAAAATTAAAGAGAATTGTGGTAATCCACTGCTGACTTGAGCTCATGTTGAGTATGTACCATTTATGTCTCACTTATCAAACACTGGCATTTTATGCAGGTCTTTGATATCCCCAGGTCTGCTGGAGGATAGGCTTAATAACAAGGTGCAGGCCTCATCATAATTTAGATGCAACCTCCAGCAATCCATAAGCCTAGATTGAAATCTACTCCAGCTTCTAGCTGAAGTAGATTTCAGTCGTCATTTCTGCCAGTGTGCCAGGGCTGATTGCCCAACCCACACCACTCCCTGACACGCATCCTTTTTTAGGACATGGCAAGCGTGGTGTAGAAATGACAATTGCACCTAAATTTTGGCGCAACAGCATTCCAAAAGTTACGTCGGTTTCCGGGATAGGGGGGGTCATAATAAATTATCCACATTGTTTTCTGTCCCTCTACCTATGTGCATACATTGACCCCTAGTCCCTGCATCTGTAGCTTCAGCACAAGTCTGTTGTATGGTGCAGTATCAAATGTTTTTGCAAAATTAAATCTCATTGGCTGCATAAGCAACATCCATATTTGCAATTATCTCCTCATAAAAAACAGGCACGTTGGTTAGACACCACCTGTTTTGCTGGAATCCGTGCTGATTATGTAGCTATTAGTTCATACACCTCTATAAACTTTTGCAGCTCATCTCTTATGGCGCATTTAGTCAAGTAGATAGTTGTTACAATTCTTTGGATGACAACCATGTAGTGTAAATATAGGTACTGAACGATTGTACTGAAAACACTTGTTCATCACATGTTTATGCGAAAAAATAAAAATATTGTTAGCCGTTATTTGAATTTAGGTATGTATAGGTATATCATGTGGTCTTTTGGCAGTGCGAGCGATGTAAAAAACAGGCATGTTTTATGATAATTTTCTAAATTCCCGTGAACCATCCTCCGTTAAGCGAGTAAACAATCACAAGCAAACAAATTTGTACACGATAAGTTTTGCATGAAAATGCTTGTCTATCTAGCTTCAAAAGGCTAAATGCAATTGTGTTGTTGATCGTCCATACGATTATCGCTAATAAGCGTTTTTATAGGAACACTCGTTAGCGGTTACCTGTGCAAGGATTTTTGCCAACACAAGCGAAGCTACATTTTGGCGCCCCTCCCACCCCCTCGCAGCTCACCTGGCCCTGGCCCCGTCTGCAGAAGCTGCCTTCATCTCTGTGTGGCCCTGGTATCTTCTCTCTGGTTCAGACCGTATTTTTCGCCCTCTAAGACACACCTAGGTTTTAGAGGAGGATAATAGGAAAAAAATATTTTCCATTACACCTCAGGTCAGACCAGCAATCAGACCCAATGTTAGTCAGACCTCAGCTCACCTCCCCAATCAGACCCCCAATGTTAAGCAGACCTCAGATCAGACTCCCATGTCAGACATCAGCCTCTATCCATCAACCCCCCATGTCAGCCATCATGCCACCATGTCAGCCATTAGCCCCATGTCAGCCATTAGCCCCCCATGTCAGCCATCAGCCCCCATCAATTATGCCCCCATGTAAGCCATCATGCCCCCATGTCAGCCATCAGCCCCACATGTCACATTTCTCCCCCTCCATGTCAAATCACCCCCCTATGTTACATCATCCCTTCATGTCACATTTATCCCCCTCCATGTCACATTTTTCCACCCTCCCCCAGGGTGCGTCCTAAGGCAGCCGCTTGGTCTGCCTTATGGTAGCACCGGCCCTGCCTGCCAGTGCAACGGTGCTGCCTATTACCTGACAAAGAAGCGAAACACTTTTTCATTGGGCAATAAGATTGCTTGTGCAGACACCTAAATCATTGTTTGTAGCAGCAGATTCTCCATCTAAACACGTTCTGCTCCCGGCAAACAATGATTCTGAATAGGGATACGCAATGGCATCAGCGATAGCTAGGTCATAGCGATAGGTCATCAATATCACAGTGGGGGGTTAGAAACCCAGCACCCCCATAAAATCAGCTGTTTGTAAAGAAGGCTGCGCTCCATGCGACTGCTGCCTTCTCTTTATTGTTTGCCTGCTAGCTGTCGGCATTGAAGTGGTGAAATTATAAGAAGCCATCCCATTCACTTCTGGGGTGTCTCATTCATATTAAAGTGTATAGGAAGAAGCTTTCCCATTGATGTGAATGGGATGGCTTGTAATTACACCTGCTCGCCACTGCGATGTCGATGGCAAGCAAGAAAACAATAAAGGGAAGGTAGCGCTTGCATGGAGCGTGGCCTTCACTTCAAAGAAGATCTGGTACAGGAGGAAGAGTCCAATAATTCCCTTTCAATAGACAGCTATTGAATGTGTATGGGGGCCTTAAAGAGGACCTTTCACCGATTATGACAATGTGAACTAACTATACAGACATGGAGAGCGGCGCCCAGGGATCTCACTGCACTTACAATTATCCCTGGGCGCGGCTCCGTTCTCCCACTATGCCCTCCGGTATCTTCACTCACTAAGTTATAGTAGGCGGAGATTTCAGTCACTAAATTATAGTAGGCGGAGTCTGCCCTTGTTCTGCTGTAGCGCTGGCCAATCGCATTGCAGAGCTCACAGCCTGGGAGAAAATAACCTCCCAGGCTGTGAGCTCTGCGCTGCGATTGGCCAGCACTAGAGCAGAACAAGGGCAGACTCCGCCTACCATAACTTTGTGACCGGAGATACCGGAGGGCATAGCAGGAGAATAGTGACTGAAATCTCCGCCTACTAATTGTCATAATCGGTGAAAGGTCCTCTTTAAGTCTTGTGGGAAAATTGGACAAAACTAATTCTGGGATTTTCTCTGCACAGAATATGAGTACATGTGGAAAATTACCCATGTGAATATACTCATTCAGTATGGGTGCTGTCTATTCCAAACTTGAACAGCACGCAAACGGAAACATTAGCTAAATGATTTATATTTGGTACAAAAATAGTTATGTTGGCTCACCTGATTGTTACCATGTATTGGGTGCTCAGTGTCTATTTAATTCACCCAATCAGTAAAGTAAAATGCGGTATATCTATATAGACAGGCACTCTTCACCTAGTCGTACGCAGATATAAAAATTTATTACTGAAATACATACAAACAATTATGAAAGATGCTATAATCATAAAAAATAATAAAAAATATGACTATGCATAAAATGCGTGTTTATACAGATATGAATACACAAGGTCCTTGAAGTATGGGAAGATTCTTGTAAATGTCCAGTGTGTAATCACGTTTTCCCATTGAAATCAGAAACACTGAACACACATATAAGCAGTAAAGCTGAGAAATGGGGATCATTCTAAATTCAAGTGGTGTTATACCTACTATAAATGGATCAATGGAAGCTCTTAGCGCACATTTTTATCAAACTTGTGTCGGGCCCATCTACCAAGCATCAAGGTGGCTTCCGCTTCCGCAGACGGGTCCCTTTCTTTAATATACCGCCTCTCTTGGACTTATCCAAGTCCACATTTTCAGAGCAGTATAGGAACCAGCTACATTTGTACTTTGCTCAAAAGCCCATTCTGAATCGGTATGGGTGAAGACAGGAGCCCATTAACTCTCACTTTGGCTGTGGGATTAGAGTATAAAGCACGGATGCTGTTTAAAAACTTAGGCCCTAGCCCGATTTGTTTCAGAGTAGAGTCTAGGAAAGTCCAATGCACCCTATCAAATACCTTTTCGGCATCAACTGATAATAGGCATAGGGGGGATGAATTGTCGCTCGCTATGTTGAGTATCAGGGTTTTAATCATATTATTTTGTGCCTCCCTCCAGTGTACAAAGCCATCTTGGTCCGTGTGTATTATATCTGGCATTATAGGCGCTAATCTATCTGCAAGGATCTTGGAGTATAATTTGACGTCAATATTGATCAAGGAGATTGGTCTGAAATTGGACGACAAGGAGTGATCTTTCCCAGATTTAGGTAATACACTAATGTGGGCCTCAAGTGATTGCTTAGGGAATGGAGATTCTGGGCCAATGCTATTAAAGGAGGTCACTAAATTGTTTGTAGAAGGCTGTAGTAAAACAGTCTGGTCCCGGGCACTTCCCAGACGGTGAGTTCTTAATGATAGGCTTAGGGTCCATTCACACATCCGTATGTGTTTTGCGGATCCACAAAACACGGACATTGGCAATGTGCGTTCCGCATTTTGCGGACCACACATCGCCAGCACTATAATAGAAAATGCCTAATCTTGTTCACAATTGCGGACAAGAATAGGACATGTTCTATTTTTTTCGAGAACAGAATTGCGGACCCAGAAGTGTGGATCCAGAAATGCGGATCTGGACAGCACATAGTGTGGCCACATAGAAATGAATGGGTCCGCAATTCCGTTCTGCAAAATGCAGAACAGAATTGCGGATGTGTGAATGGACCCTTAACGTCCCCTTCAGTAATGTCGAAGTCCAACCTTTCTCTATCTGCTTCTGAAATTGTGGGTAACGCTGTCTCAGAAATAAACTCCTCTATGCCCTGCACTAAGGAGGCAGGTGACATATCTGCAAACTGGCCTTTGAGATTGTATAATTTCGAGTAGTATTCTCGGAACACCTCTAATATCTCTGTAGGATTGTGTGTATCCTTAGCATTGCTTTTTTTGATGTGGGAGATAAAAGTTTGGGACGCCCTAGTGTGTAATAAACGTGCTAGTGGCCTACCGCATTTATTGGAAAATTAATTACAAAAAAGTTTTCCTTGGTCGCGAAACTGTATTGAGTCTCTGACTTTGAGCAATTCTACGTGGGTAGTGGTGGAAAGTGTTCGTTTATGCTGTGTTTCTAGGTCATGTGCTTGTGCTAGGACAGTGATGGTGAACCTTTTAGAGACTGAGTGCCCAAACTGCAACCAAATACCCACTTATTTATCGCAAAGTGCCAACACGGCAATTTAACCTGAATACCAATATAGTATATCTTCCATGTACTTTATCATTTAGCTATAATAGGTTAATAGCCTACATTCAGTGCGCTGCCTGTGCTGTTCATAGTGCGTCCTGTGCTGATGAATGGCAGGAAAAGTCTAAAGCAGTGATGGTAAACCTCTTAGAGACCGAGTGCCCAAACTGCAACCCAAAACCCACTTATTTATCGCAAAGTGCCAACGCGGCAATTTAACCTGAACACCAATATCATATATCTTCCCTGTACTTTATCATTTAGCTATAATAACCTGCCTACATTCAATGTGCTGCCTGTACTGTTCATAGCATGTCCTGCACTGTCCTGTCTAATGTATGCAAGACTGCAGCCAAGGACAAAAAAGACAAAGTGACGTCTCAAAGAAAGCAGCTGTTGCTGGGAGATTCAATCATAAGAAGTGTGGAGCTTAAAGAAAATGGTTTTGTGAGATGTCTCCCTGGGGCTACTGCTAGAAGAGATAGAAGACGTATTATTAATATTGTTAAGCAAGCAAAGCAGGAAGGGGACGTGGATGTTCTTGTCCATCTAGGGACAAATGACCTGGCTTGCAATGAAGTGTCAGAGGTGGAAAAATATTTTATCACACTTGGTAATGACGTACAGGATTTTGCATCCACCATTTCATTTTCTGAAGTTCTGCCTGTGCATAATGTTCAGAATGATAGGCAGAGGCGCATAAAGGAGTTCAACATATGGCTTGGTAAATGGTGTCAAGAGCAAGGATTTGGCTTTGTTTCTCATGATAGCTCTACTTGGAATAGAAAGGAACTGTACAAAAAAGATGGTTTGCATCTTTCTCTCAAAGGAACAAATGTACTTAGTGAACAACTCCAAGAATTTGCGAAAGAGTATTTAAACTAGGAAGGGGGGGGGGGCAAAAGAGTGAAAATAAGAGTCCAATTGCCCCCCGAAACAATGCCAGAACAGGTCAGAAGCACAGAGGTTAAGAAATGATAAGCTCAGAGTCCTGTCTACAAATGCTCGCAGTTTAGGTAAAAAAATCAATGAACTTGGGTCAATAATGGCATCTGAGAATGTAGATTTAATGGCTGTTACAGAGACATGGTTTAATGAAAGAAATGACTGGGACATAACCATACCAGGGTACTCTTTATACAGAAGAGACAGAGAAGGCAAGAAAGGAGGAGGAGTGGCCCTGTATGTGAAAGATAGCATTAAATCTAACCTAATACAAGTTGGTGAGGCCAACATAGAGTCAGTTTGGGTTACGTTGCAGTTTGCTAATCATGCAGTAACTCGTGTAGGTGTGATATATAGACCACCTGGTCAAGTTAAAGAACTAGATGATCTACTAGTTGAAGAAATAGCTAAAATGACAATGAAAGGAGAAGTTATCATTATGGGAGATTTCAATCTTCCAGATATAAACTGGAAAACCAAAATAGCAAGTTCTACCAGGAGTACAGATATTCTAAATTCCCTACTGGGGTTATCCCTACAACAAATGGTTGAGGAGCCAACCCGGAGGGAGGCCATTTTGGATTTGGTATTCACAAATGGGGATTCGGAAACCTTGGGATCTAGTGATCACCAGTCAGTGTGGTTTAATATAAGAACTGTGAAAGAGTCCCACCACACAAAAACAAAAGTTTTAGATTTTAGAAAAACAGACTTTTCAAAAATGAAATTAGTCATAAATGAGTCCTTATCAGACTGGAACGGATTACATGGAGTCCAGGAGAAATGGGACTACTTAAAAGGTGCATTATTGAAGGCAACAGAAAATTGCATTAGACTTGTCAGTAAAAGCAAAAAAAGGAAGAGACCACTGTGGTACTCAGCAGAAGTGGCCCAAATCATTAAAAATAAAAAGCTAGCATTTTGTAATTATAAAAAAACCCAGAGCAATGAAGATAAGGAAATCTACAAGATTAGGCAGAAAGAGGCCAAGCAAGTTATAAGAACTTCTAAAGCTCAGGCAGAAGATAAACTAGCTCAGTCTATGAAAAAAGGGGATAAGACATTCTTCAGATATATAAATGAAAAAAGGAAATTAAAACAAGGAATAACTAAATTAAAAACAAAGGACGGAAGGTATGTAGAAGAGAATAAAGGGCTAGCCGACTGCCTTAATGAATACTTCAGTTCAGTTTTTACAAAAGAAAAAGAAGGAGAAGGACCTCCACTAGAAAGGATGACTAATAAATCGTTTGATGCATGTGTCTTTACAGAGGAAGATGTTCTAAGTTTGCTGTCTAAAGTGAAGACAAATAAGTCACAGGGGCCTGATGAGATACACCCAAAATTATTAAAAGAGCTTAGTGGTGAGCTGGCAAAACCGTTAACAGATTTATTTAACCAATCATTAGTAACAGGAGTCGTCCCGGAAGATTGGAAATTGGCAAATGTCGTGCCCATTCACAAGAAAGGTAGTAGGGAGGAATCGAGCAACTATAGACCAGTGAGTCTGACATCAATAGTAGGCAAATTAATGGAAACCCTATTAAAGGATAGGATTATGGAACATCTAAAATCCCATGGATTGCAAGATGAAAAACAACATGGGTTTACTTCAGGGAGATCATGTCAAACACATCTTATAGATTTTTTTTAATGGGTGACTAAAATAATAGACGGTGGAGGTGCAGTAGACATCGCATATCTAGATTTTAGTAAGGCTTTTGACACTGTCCCACATAGAAGACTTATCAATAAACTGCAGTCATTGAGCATGGACTCCCATATTGTTGAGTGGATTAGGCAGTGGCTGAGTGACAGACAACAGAGGGTTGTAGTCAATGGAGAACATTCAAAACAAGGTCATGTTACAAGTGGGGTTCCACAGGGATCTGTACTGGGACCAATTTTGTTTAATATCTTCATAAGTGACATTGCAAAAGGCCTCGATGGTAAGGTTTGTCTTTTTGCTGATGACACAAAGATATGTAACAGGGTTGATGTTCCTGGAGGGAAACGCCAAATGGAAAAGGATTTAGGAAAACTAGAAGAATGGTCAGAACTCAACTGAACTGAAACTGGCAACTGAAATTTAATGTGGATAAGTGCAAGATAATGCACCTGGGGCGTAAAAACCCAAGGGCAGAATATAGAATATTTGACACAGTCCTGACCTCAGTATCTGAGAAAAGGGATTTAGGAGTAATTATTTCAGAAGACTTAAAGGTGGGAAGACAATGTAATAGAGCAGCACGAAATGCCAGCAGAATGCTTGGATGTATAGGGAGAGGTATAAGCAGTAGAAAGAGTGAAGTGCTTATGCCGCTGTACAGAACACTGGTGAGACCTCACTTGGAGTATTGTGCTCAGTACTGGAGGCCATATCTCCAGAAGGATATAGATACTCTAGAGAGAGTTCAGAGAAGAGCTACTAAACTAGTACATGGATTGCAGGATAAAACTTACCAGGAAAGGTTAAAAGCTTGGAAGAAAGAAGAGACAGAGGGGATATGATAGAAACTTTTAAATACATAAAGGGAATCAACTCGGTAACGGAGGAGAGCATATTTAAAAGAAGAAAAACTACCACAAGAGGACACAGTTTTAAATTAGTGGGGCAAAGGTTTAAAAGTAATATAAGGAAGTATTACTTTACTGAGAGAGTAGTGGATGCATGGAATAGCCTTCCTGCAGAAGTGGCAAAGTAGCTGCAAATACAGTGAAGGAGTTTAAGCATGCATGGGATAGGCATAAGGCTATCCTTCATATAAGATAGGGCCAGGGACTATTCATAGGATACAGCTATATTGGGCAGACAAGATGGGCCAAATGGTTCTTATCTGCCGACACATTCTATGTTTCTATGCACTGATGAATGGCAGGAAAAGTCTAAGGCATATTGGTACACGATAGACTTTCTCCAGGGTGCGGGTGCCCACAAAGAGGGCTCTAAATGCCGCCTCTGGCACCCGTGCCATAGGTTCGCCATCACTGTGCTAGGAGATTGGAGAGCTTAAGTGCTTTTTTTTTTTTTCAATCTAGTGCCATGTTTTATAAAGATTCCCCTAAGAACACACTTCAGTGTTGTCGGTGGTATGTATCTGTAGGAATTCCCTAACTGTGTTCTGGATGTCTGCCGTGCATACCACGTCTTTAGGAAAATTATCACTTCATGTCCAATTCCATGGTTTAAATGTCGCATCAGGGGGCTCTACTGCAAAATATATTGGTGCGTGGTTGGAAAACAAGATGTCCCCAATAGAGGCCTGTGGATTCCAAGCTAGAGTGTAATGGCTGACGAGGAAGAGGTCTATACGACTATATGACTGATGAGGTGTGGAGAAAAATGCAGTCTTTACCTTGTGGATGGAGGATCCACCAGACATCTATTAGCTGAAGAGAGTCAATATGAGAGAGTAGAGATCTTAATTGCCAGTGGGGGGCAGTGTTCAGGCTTGTAAAGTTGTAGTCTCCACCGATTATCACTTGTCCCTCCATGAAGTCGGCCACTTGGTTCAACTATGATCTGCAGGTAGAGAGCTGTATTTTGTTAGGCAGATACCAGTTTACTACTGTGAATAGGGTTGAATCGATCTTTAGTTTAAGGAAAATGTAGCGCCCCCCTCCGTCCATTCTGACGTCCACCACCTAAAGTGTAGGGCTATTGAGACTCCTCTAGATTGTGAATCAGGGCTCGGATTATAGTACCACTGTGGAAAATACCTATCACGGAGCGCCAACCCATGTCCCGCCCTGAAATGTGTCTCTTGAAAAAGCAATATTTTAACTTTCTGCTTATGCATGTGGTAGAGAATCTGTGATCTCTTTTGGGGTGTGCTAAATCCCCGGTCGTTTAGGGATCCAAATTTCAAAGTGTTCATCTCTGACTGGTGTCAAGTGAATCGGGACGAGAGAAGAGGAGTGGAGGATAGAGAGAGAGAGAGGAAGAAAATATATATTTTTAAATAGGAGGGAACAGGGATGCGATGCGGCATGACGTAGTCACGTAGTCGTCTCCTCCTTCCCCCTCCCCCCCTCGGCTCCCGGACCTCGGTGAAGCGTGTGATGCGAACGCCGGGTTTCCTGTTTATCCCTGAGAGCTGAACCTCCTCCTGTGATCCTCATGCCTGGCGTGCTCCCTGGCTACATCACTGCCCCGCTTCTGTTTCCGACTGGTGTCATCCTGCAGCGTGGTCTCTTGCTGTTCCGGCTCTGGTACCATATTGGCATCTCCTTTCTTCATCCCGGCTACAGTCATCATCGGCTGGTAAGAGGAGATGTGCGGGGCGCGCTGGCGCTCTGTGGCGGGTCTATTTCATGAGGGAAGAGGCTGGCGGCTTTGACACGTGGAGTGGTTGGATGGAGTGCTTGGTGGATGCCAGCACCTGAGTTTTGGGGTGCTAAAGATACCTGGGCATATATTTTGTACTGTACCTGGTCTCCTGACAGGGAGCTTGCGACTGTGTATGAGGGTGCCCCTCTCCCCTCTCCCCTCTATCTGAATATATGGTACAAGACTTTGGCATATCTTGAGGGTTACTATCTCTCCCAGTGCTTTTAAAAAACTCAGAAGGAATTATTGGGATTAAGTGAAGAACTTTTTGTTGGCCGAGACTTTTTCCCAAATTGTGTCGCACACTGGAGATATACAGACTGGCTGGACTGCTACTGGAGCAGCACTTGATCTATCTGTGCCGCACAGTGAGGTTGCCCATACCTACGGGAAATTTCCTAAACATCCACACCTTCGAAACGTCACTGGTTGTTTGCAGAACTTTTATTTAGCAACGTTAAGTAATCAGTTTAACCGCCTCCGGACTGCATAACGCACAGATGCATCCGGGAGGCGGTCGATTCATTCGTCCTGGACGCATCCGTGCGTCATCTCGCGAGACGCGAGATTTCGGACTGAGCCGGCCCGCGCATGCGCATCGCGGGCCGGCAAATGTACAAGCACCATTTCATCACCAGCCTGCCAGCCAATGATCGTGGCTGGCAGGCTGGCGACTTTTAAAATCACAAATCAGAAGCCATTTAACACATTATAATTGTAAATATAATGTGTAAAATGGCTTGCCTGCTCCTCTGCTGGTCCTTATGGTCGGTTGGTTCCAGCAGAGGAGCAGGCTTCACAGTGAGTAGCACCAAACACCACACATAGCCCCAGATCACCCCCCTGCACCCCAATTAACCCCTTGATCACCCCTTCTTGCCCCTGTCAATCACTAGTGAAAGGGAAAAAAGTGATCAGTGTAAACTGTCACTTTTTTTCCCACTGGTATTGACTGTTAGGTTTTAGGGATAGTTTAGGCCCCTTGGTTAGGTAGTTTAGCGATCGTTTAGCGCCCAGCCCACCGCACCGCAGTCACTTATTCGCTGATTAGCATATTGCTAATCAGCATTTGTACTTTTATAGTATCTGTAAGTGATCAAAACTGATCAGTGTCAGATCTATAATAGTATTAGTGTCACCTTAGTTCGCCCTCCACCCAAAACGCAGTGTTTGCCCAATCAGGCCTGATCGGTCGCCCACACGTGCGTTCACCCACGCCCGCCCCGCCACAGTGACAAATTTTTATTTTTATTTTTATCACTGCACAATCACTTTACAAGCGCTGCGGCGATAAAAAATAACCGTTTTGATATTTTTTATCAACCGCAGCGGCCTCCGGTACTTCGCTAGCCTCCCATTTGTAAGACAGGCTTGCTTTTTTTCTTGGGTAGTCTCAGGGAATACCCCTAAATTTAGTAGCCCAAATGTCAAACAGGGGATATTCTTTTGAAGAGGCCTACAGGCTTCTGACCCAGTCGGATGAGGAATGGGAACCCTCATCTGATGAATCTAGCGGGTCAGAATATGAACCTGTAGAAAGCAGTGGCAGTCTGACTCAAAGTTCGGACGAGGAGGTTGAGGTCCCTGATAGCACCAGGCGTACCCGGCCCCGTGTCGCTAGACCACAGGTTGCGCAGGATCCGCTTCAAGGGCAGCAGAGTGGGGCTGGCGCTGTCGGATTACGTGGTGAGGCATACACCAGCAGCGCAGCCCATCCTGGACCTAGTACCAGCACTGCCGTACAACATGGTGAAGTGGCGAGCACCAGAAGGGCAGTTGAAGCTGGTACGGTGGCACATGCAGTAGTTACCCCGTCGCAGCCACCGCACAGACAGGCCCGTAGAGCCCCTAGAATCCCTGAGGTGCTGGCAAACCCTGATTGGCGGCCCCCAACTTCAGCCGCACCTGTAGTTCCCCCTTTCACCGCCCAGTCTGGAGTTCGGGTTGAGACAGCTCAGATCGGTTCGGCCCTGGGATTTTTTGAGCTGTTCTTGACTGCGGAGCTCTTGGACATAGTTGTGGCAGAAACAAATCGGTACGCCACACAATTTATATCCGCCAACCCGGGAAGCTTTTATGCCCAGCCTTTCCGGTGGAAACCAGCCCAAGTTTCCGAAATTAAAATTTTTCTGGGCCTTCTCCTCAACATGGGTCTAACCAAAAAGCATGAATTGCGGTCATATTGGTCCACGAACCCAATTCATCACATGCCCATGTTATCTGCTGATATGTCCAGGACACAATTTGAGACCATCCTGCGTTTCCTGCACTTTAGCGACAACACCACCTCCCGTCCCAGAGGCCACCCAGCTTTTGACCGGCTCCACAAAATTCGGCCCCTCATAGACCACTTCAACCAGAAATTTGCAGATTTGTATACCCCTGAGCAAAACATCTGCGAAGACGAGTCCCTAATACATTTTACCGGGCGCCTTGGCTTCAAACAATACATCCCAAGCAAGCGCGCCCGGTATGGGGTCAAATTAATTGTATAAGCTCTGTGAAAGGGCCACAGGCTATACCCACAAATTTCGGATCTATGAGGGAAAAGATCAGACCCTGGAGTCGGTCGGTTGCCCTGACTACCTGGGGAGCAGTGGGAAGACAGTCTGGGACTTGGTGTCACCCTTATTTGGCAAGGGGTACCATCTTTATGTGGACAATTTCTACACAAGTGTGGCCCTCTTCAGGCATTTGTTTCTAGAACAGATTGGCTGTTGTGGCACCGCACGAACTAGTCGCGCGGGCTTCCCCCAACGGCTCGTTACCACCTGTCTTGCAAGGGAGGAGAGGGCTGCCTTGTGTAACGAAGAACTGCTCGCGGTGAAATGGAGAGACAAGCGTGACGTTTACATGCTCTCCTCCATTCACGCAGACAAGACAATCCAAATTGAGCGAGCAACCAGTGTCATTGAAAAGCCCCTCTCAGTCCACGACTATAACCTTCACATGGGAGGGGTGGACTTCAATGACCAGATGTTGGCTCCGTATTTAGATTTAGTTTCCCGACGCACCAGACGCTGGTATAAGAAGGTGTCTGTATATTTATTTCAATTTGCTCTGTATAATACTTTTGTTCTCTACAGTAAGGCTGGGAGAACTAAATCCTTCCTCAAATTTCAGGAAGAGATCGAGAACCTCCTGTATCCAGGAGGTTCCGTGGCCCCATCCACCAGTGTAGTTAGCCGTCTACACGAGCGACATTTCCCCAATGTCGTTGCTGGTACCTCAACCCAACCGTCAACCCGAAAAAGATGTTGTGTCTGTAGAAGGAGTGGAATAAGGCGTGACACACGCTATTTCTGTCCTGACTGCCCTGACCACCCTGCCCTATGCTTAGGGGAGTGTTTCTGGAAGTATCACACACAGGTACACCTAGCATAGGGATCACATCTCACAGGACAGGCACACAGGGCTATTAGGGCCCATTCACACACAGAGCTGCTGCAAACCTCTCCTTTCACCTGGGACAAAGTGCATAATGCACTTTGCCACATCTTTGGGCGATTTGCGCTTTGCACATTGTCCCATGGGGAAGGAGAGGTTTGTCCTATAAAGGTAAAAAAAAAACAAGCAAAAAAAAAAACACCAGTAAGCAAAAAAGTTAACGTTCAGTTCCAAAAGTTGCGTTGCGGCCTGTTTTTTTTTTTTTTTTTTTACCTTCCAGGTGGACCAACCGATCGACTAGCTGCAGCACTGATGTGCATTCTGACAGAAGCATTGCGCTGCTGTCAGATTACACAAAAGTCAGTGTATGCGGCGCTGCAAAAAATGACAACCCAAAACACATTCCCCAACTTCTCCTGAGTACAGCGATTCCACATGTGTGACACTTTTATGCAGCCTAGGTGGGCAAATGGGCCCACATTCCAAAGAGTACCTTTCGGATTTCACAGGGCATTTTTTACAGATTTTGATTTCGAACTACTTCTCACGCATATGGGCCCCTAAAATGCCCGGGCAGTATAACTACCCTACAAGTGACCCAATTTTGGAAAGAAGACACCCCAAGGTATTCCGTGAGGGGCATGGCGAGTTCCTAGATTTTTTTTATTTTTTGTCACAAGTTAGTGGAATATGAGACTTTGTAAGAAAAAAAAAATTATAATTTTCCGCTAACTTGTGACAAAAAATAAAAAGTTCTATTAACTCACTATGCCCATCAGCAAATACCTTAGGGTGTCTACTTTCCGAAATGGGGTTATTTGTGGGGTGTTTGTACTGTCTGGGCATTGTAGAACCTCAGGAAACATGACAGGTGCTCAGAAAGTCAGAGCTGCTTCAAAAAGCAGAAATTCACATTTTTGTACCATAGTTTGTAAACGCTATAACTTTTACCCAAACCATTTTTTTTTTGCCCAAACATTTTTTATGTAGAACAATAAATTTTGTGAAAAATTTATATATGGATGTTGTTTTTTTTGCAAAATTTTACAACTGAAAAATCGTTAAATTTTGATTAATAACAAAAAAAGTAAAAATGTCAGCAGCAATGAAATACCACCAAATGAAAGCTCTATTAGTGAGAAGAAAAGGAGGTAAAATTCATTTGGGTGGTAAGTTGCATGACAGAGCAATAAACGGTGAAAATAGTGTAGTGCAGAAGTGTAAAAAGTGGCCTGGTCATTAAGGGTGTTTCAGCTAGGGGTGTTGAAGTGGTTAACAGGTACAGCTACTACAAATTTGGTGTCATGATCAATTATTGTCATGGCATAGGTATATCCTGAGCGACTTGGTTCTAGCTTTACGTGATCAATGGCCACTATTTCTAGAGGTGTTTTACTTACAACAGTATGTAATGGTACTCTTTGGTCATGTCTTTCACTTCTTCCAATGGCACAAGTGGAACATTCTTGACACCAATTTTGAATTTCTAATCTCATTCCAACCCAATAAAATCTTTGGCGGATGGAAGCTTCTGTTTTTTGTACACCAAAGTGTCCTGATTTATCATGGTACATTTCGAGGATAATTCTGGCATCTCGGCGTGGTACTATAATATGATGCAGCTGATCATTGGTGATGGGATCTAGGTTTCTTCTTAACATTAGTCCCTTTTGCATAAACAGTTGCATTCTGTGTCTCCATAGCTTGAGCAGCTCTGGATCTGCATTCTTTCTGCGAATTCTTTCTGGTGTTCTTACACTAGTGAAGAAATCGTGTATCTCACCTAATACTCTGCTTGCAACTTGATCCATCTTTCTTTCTCAACTTGGGTTTCTGGATTTCTCTCCTGTTGGAAGTTGAGGACTTCTTTACCTTGGCCTTTGACGGTGATAGCATCTTGTTGAGCAAAATGTTTATAGAAAGCCGGCATCTCTACTTCTTCCCATATGTCTTCCTAATCAGTAGGGTCTTCTCTGGTAGGCAGACGGGATAAGGCATCTGCATTTTCATTTGACTTACCTGTTCTGTACTGTAGTTTGCAAGACGTAAGGCCCATCTTTGTTCTAAGGCTCCTAACTTGGCTGTGTTGAGGTGCGCCAGTGGGTTGTTATCAGTATAGGCCACAAATGGGGTTGCTGCGAGGTAGTCTCTAAAAAAATTTCAGTGACAGCGCACACAAGAGCGACTAATTCCAGCTTGAAGGAACTGTAGTTCTGGTCATTTCTCTAGGCACCTCTAAGAGATCTGCTAGCATAAGCAATTATTCTCTCCTTACCTTCTTGCAGTTGAGACAGGACAGCTCCCAGCCCTTTCTTACTGACATCAGTGTGGAGATGGAATGGTTATTGGTAATCTGGATAGCCAGGTGGTTTGGTCAACTTTTTCTTCAGGAGTTGAAAAGCGATATCTCTGTCTTCATTCCATTCGATTGGTATCTGGTCTTTCTGGTACTTCTTGGGATGTGCCCTCAGGAGTTCTTGCATCGGCTCACCAATTGGGGCAAAGTGAGGGATAAAACGTCTGTAGTATCCTGCAAAACTAAGAACACTTCTCACCTCTTTTACTGTGGTATGAGTATGCCAATTCCGGACTGCGGCTATCTCCTCTGGATCTGGCTTGACACCTTCAGAACTGACAATATGTCCCAGGTACTTGACTTCTGGTTTCAGTAGATAGCACTTAGAGGGTTTGATCTTGAGTCTGTGCTTGAAGAGGACTTGAAAAACTTCAGCAAGATGTTTTTAGTGCTCTTCATAGGATTTAGAGTAGATGATGACATTATCCAGATATAAGAAGACAGTTTCAAACTTCTTGTGGCCTATAACAGCATTCCGTTAATCTTTGGAAAGTTCCAGGTGTATTGCAAAGTCCAAACGGCATATAGTTAAATTCAAATAGGCCCATAAGGGTAGTAAATGCTGTTTTTTCACGATCTTCAGGAGCCATGGTACCTGCCAGTACCCGCTGATTAAATCCAAAATACAAAAGTAAGCTGAGGATCCTAATGCTGTCAAGGACTCCTCGATTCTTGGTGAAGGATAGGCATCTTTGTGGGTAATTTGGTTAATCTTCCTGTAGTCCACACAGAACCGAACGTTACAATCTTTCTTTATGACAAGGACTAGAGGTGCAGCCCATAGACTATGGCTGCCTTTGATGATTTTTGAATCTTTCATCTCCTGGATCATTTTTTTCACAGACTGGTACATAGTGGGTGGTATAGGCCGATACCTTTCTTTAATTGGAGGGTGTGAACCAGTAGGGATGGCGTGCTTGATTACACTGACCTCTCCATAATCTGGAGGATGTTTACTGAAGGTTTCATGATGTTCTTTTACAACTTTTAAGACTCCTTCAATTTGTTCCTCAGGTGCAGAATTATCTCCCACATTGAGTTCTGTACACCATGATGTATTTGGAGTATGATCTTGAATATTCAGCTTCTGAGTAGACTGTTCAGTCGTAGCTGCAGGTACACTGATAACCTCTTAAAAAAGTGACTTGTAACAACTGAGAAACAGGGCAGTGCTTGGTCAAAGTTATACTGCTACTACAGTTCAGGAGACGAATTGTCACTTTACCTTGAGAAAGTGTCACTAGGCTTCTTGCAGCTTGGTAGTCTTGACCTTGGATTCCAAGAGCGGCTCGGCACCATAGGAGTGTTTCAGTATCACTGGTTGGTTATCTTTGATGCGAGCACAGCAAATCTCTCCTTTCTCATTAGCAAATTTCTATTATGCACTTAATACACGGATGGTCTATTGTATCACCTTTTTGGAGGCAGGTGAAGCGGTAGACATAGACTTGTGTAAAGCTCCAAGCATTTCATTATAACAGTTCCTAAGGACATTCATTCCTAGGACTACTGGAGGGTTATTATCTTCCCTGACTAACAATCAGGGTAGTGTGGTTCCTCTAACTTTAAGAGTTGGAGCCCAGTATCCATTTACTGGCACAGGTTTGCTGTGGCTGGCTATAATGTTCAGCAAGGATTCTGGTGGCTGTGTCAGCTGGATTTGGTCAACGGAATTCCTCAAAGGCATTCTGTTGGATAGTTGTGACTTCAGACCCAGTATCCAATAAGGCAACAAAGGGAACCCCGTTGATTTGGAGAACCACTTCTGGATGGGAGCATAATATCTGGGCATCCACCTGGGATTTTCTGGACCTACTGCTCTACCTCCCGAGGGGCGGTCCTTGGCCTCGGGGGTCGACCTTTTTAACTGCCAGCACATCATTTCTGTATGACCTGGCTTGTGACAAATGGGTCGCTTCAGCTCATTAAAGCCGTCAGTGGAAAGTCTAGCAGAGTTTCTGGGATTGGTCTTTTTATAATCAGGAGGGAAATGTTTCCTTGGTGACTGTGTCTGATCCTCTAGCAATAAGGGTTTCTCCCACTGTTCTAGGTTTTTGGTATACTTTCTCCAGACTTTTTGTTAGGACGTTAACTTGCTCTGTCAAGGCAGCGACTGCATCAGGAACCGGAGCTTGGGCTTCCTGACTAACAGTGTTTTTCTCTCTGAGCGTGGCTAGGATTTCACTTCTCTGAGGGCAGCTTCTTCCAATTGGGCAAGGAGGATTTCCATTTGCTGTTCTACTGACACAGGGTAGAATCTGAATATAGCCCCCCAAAAAATCTTTAAATTCCCTTAAAGTATGAGCTTCCCCCATGTATTGTGGGAACCAGGATGCGCCAAAGAAATAAGGCATTGTTAAAGGCATCATGCTTGGTGCTGCAGCGGCTGGTGATGCACTAGGACCAGCTGCGGATACCGCAGGGGACCTGTTAAGGTCAGGCTGCTCACTATCTCCTTGTTCAGACATGGCAGTGACAGGCCTTCAATATAATGCAGGTTAAATATAGTTTTACACACTTCTTGCATTGCTATGGGCAACCGCTACTTTGTAGGTGTCTGGCCCTTTAGGAGTCATTGTGACAACTTAATATAGAGCAGTATGGATGGCCAGGTAAGACAAAATCGAAGGTGGAACCTAAATAACAGGCAACCTATAGCCAAAAGGCTGCCTGTTTAAATACTGACTAGCAGGGGTCATGTGACATGGCCAGTGTCACATGACTCACCCTGCTGCATAGGGCTGAGCACCGAGTGCCCAGCTCGGTGCTCAGGCTTATCCTGGTTGCTGGGGGAACCGAAGAAGTCGGCCACACTGAGGAGACGTGCCCGGTCGGGTCCGTCCCGCCCCCTATCACCTAAGAGATAGCTTTTCAGGATGTTCTGCATGGAATTTTCTAACCAGTCTAGGGGCAAGAACCTACCTAGCTGGTACCCAAGACCTTTCCTCAGGTCCATAGCCCTTCCAGTGCACTAGGTACTGTAAAGAACTACGCACTCTCCTGACATCCACAATCTTAGACACCACATACTCAACAGAATCATTAACAAGAATCAGCGGAGGCTTGGCTTGCGATGGTGCAACAGGTTCAATATATTTTTTAGAGAGATTTGTGAAATACATCATGAATATGGAACGACTCGGGCAGTTCCAACCTAAACGATACCAGGTTAATCACCTCTGTAATTTTATATGGCCCTATAAAATGAGGAGCAAATTTTCTAGAAGCTACCTTGAGTGAGAGATTCTTGGAGGACAACCAACACCATATCTCCAACCTGAAAGTTCACCCCCTTAGAACATCTCCTATTGGCCTTGATTTTCAGAGTATTCTGAGCCTCTTCTAGGTTCGATTGAACCCGAGCCCAAACTGTGCACAGTTCAGAGGAGACCTTATCCACCTCAGGGTTGGAGGAGGAGACAGATGACCCAGAATGAAAACGAGGATGGAAACCATAGTTACAAAAGAACGGGGAGACACCAGCAGAAGAATTAACACGGTTTTTCAGAGAAAATTCGGACAACGGAAGGTATTTAACCCATAATTGCTTGCTGGTCATCAGCAACATATGACGAATTGTTCCACAGACTGATTGAGGCGGTCAGTCTGCCCATTGCTTTCCGGGTGATAGGCGGACGAAAAAGACAATGAAATCTGGCATTTCTGACAGAAAGCCCTCCAAAACTTTAACACAAACTGCACACCCCTATCAGATACAATATTGTCCGGAATACTATGTAAACATACAATCTGCTTTACAAAAATAGATGCCAGGGTTTTAGCATTCAGGAGTTTAGACAGGGGAATAAAATGAACCATTTTGCTAAACCTATCGACCACTACCCAAACCACCGTCTTACCCTCCTGCAGGCAGCAGGTCAGTGATAAAGTCCATTGAGATATGGGACCAGGGTCTGCTGGGAATTGATAGGGGTTGTAGGGTCACCAGCAGGGCGAGTCCTAGGGGTTTTAGACCTAGCATAAACCTTGCAGGCCGACACATAGGACTTGACATCCCTAATTAGAGTAGGCCACCAATATGACCTAGAAACCAGCTCCTTAGTGCCCTCAATACCAGGATGTCCACAAAAAGCTGAATCGTGACACTCACCCAACAGTCGGAGACGAAACTGTACGGGAACAAACATCTTAACTGTTGGTGTGGGTTCCGGGGCCAGATGTTGTTCAGCCTTTATGAGAGTCGTGATATCCTAGGTCAAGGCTGCTACGAAGATATTAGCTGGTAGAATGGGTTCAGGTGGTGCATCCATAGGCTGAAACGCACAGAAGCTCAGAGACAATGCGTCAGCCTTCACGTTTCTACTTCCAAAACATGTAAAAAAAACAATGCCCATCTGGCTTGATGAGGATTTAACCTCTTAGCAGACTCAAGAAACATTAGGTTCTTATGATCAGTGACACAATGTTTTGCCCCCTCCAGAAAATGCCTCCACTCCTCAAACGCCCATTTAATGGCCAGCAATTCATGATTTCATATGTCATAGTTTGTCTCTGTGGGGGAAAATTTTCTGTGAAAGGCCTCAGGTTAGTAAGGCTAGCGGGACCTTGTGAGAGGATAGCCCCTTCCCCGCATGCATCTAACTCCACAATAAAAAGTTTCTCCTGATCTGGCTGAATCAGAATGGGAGCGCTACTGAATGCCTTTTTTAGGGTTTCAAATGACGTTAAGGCCTCAGTAGACCAATCCTCCAAATCCACCCCTCTCTTAGTGAGATCGGTCAACAGTCTAGGAATTACCGAAAAATTATTTATGAATTTACGGTAGTAATTGGCAAACCATAGGAAACGTTGTAAGGCCGTTAAGGATGTTGGTCTTACCCATCCCTTAATTGCTAGTACCTTACTAGGATCCATTTTGAAGGCGTGAGGAGTCAGAACGTGACCTAGAAATAGTATCTCCTGTACCCCAAAGACACATTTCTCTTGTTTAGCGGATAACTGATTCTCCCTCAAAACCTCCAACACTTGTCTAACATGAAACACGTGAGATTTGAAATCAGGGGGAAAAAAATCTAAATGTCGTCAAGGTAGACAATGACAAATTTGCCCAAGAACTCCCTGAGAATATCGTTCATGAAGTTTTGGAACACAGCTGGGGCATTGCTGAGTCCAAAAGGCATAACCAGGTATTCAAAGTGCCCAGCCGAGGTATTGAACGCTGTCTTCCATTTGTCTCCCTCCTCGATTCGGATTAAGTTATATGCCCCTTTCAGGGTCAATCTTAGAAAACCAGGCCGCCCCTAGTATCTAGATAAACAAATCAGGAATCAATGGGAGGGAGTATCTATTCTGGATACAAATTTTTATTTAATTTCCAGTAATCAATACATGGTCTGAGACCACCATCCTTCTTCTCAAAGAAAAACCCTACTCCCATCGGAGAGACAGAGGGTCTAATGTGCCCCTAGACTCTCTCTATTATTATCCTCCATGGCCTTGTGTTCGGGTTTAGAAAGATTAAAAATACGCCCCTTAGGAAACCTGGCACCCTCTACTATTTCTATGGCGCAATTATAAGGTCTATGAGGTGGTAGAGCCTTCGGGGTCGATGATGAAAACACATCTGTATATTCCTTAATGTCTGCAGGTAATATATCAGGTAATATAAACCTGTACTACAGACAAGCATGAGTCGCACTTAGGTCCCTATCTCCCCAACTCCCCTCTGGTCCAATCTATAGTGGGGTTCTGTAATTGGAGCCAAGGCATCCCCAGTACCACTTTAACCGATAAGTTCTCCAGGCCAAACAGGGAGCATTTCTCAGAGTTACACACCCCCACACGACCTCACCGTACCACCCACCAGGGGAGTGGAGTCGATAGCCATGATGCGGATAGGCGTAGGTAGAACAAAAATTGGAATACCCAGTTTTATTGCATACTCACAATTAATAAAGCTGGTTGCTGAGCCAGAGTCAATAAAGGCCTTACCCGACCACTTTTTTACACCCAGAGATATCGTTAGGAGTACTAAAAGCTTACTTTTCGTAATATCAGGGTGTACATGGTCTTTAGGTTGCTTTGCCTTGGAAAATTTGATGGAGGGGGATCTTCTTAGGACACTGGTTAATTCAATGGTCAGGATCTCCGCAGTAAAAACAAACTCCACGTCTGTGGCGCTGATCCCATCGGGTCATGCCGACCTGTATGGGTTCTTCGGAAGAGACCTCAGCTCCGTTCCTGGGAAAGACCTCCGGCTGGACCACCACCTGAGAAAAGAACTGTTGTTCCTGTCGTCTCTCTCTAACCAGTCGGTCGAGTCGAACAGCTAGGGTAATCGACTCCTCTAGTGTCTCTGGAAGCTGATAACTCACTAGGTCTTTCAGGTTATCAGACAGACCTGAAACTGACTCTGGTCCATTCTAAGCTGAGGGAACACGCCACCTCCTAAATTGGGTGCAATACTCCTCCGCGGGTGCCCTGAACCAGTGCCTTAAGAGCGGTCTCGGCTCTGTCCGGTTCATCATACAGGGTACCCAGTGCCTGACAAAAAAAAACAAACAAAAAAAAAAAAAAACTCATGGGGATCACCCTGTAATTGGGAAATGACAATGCCCACGCGTTGACTCTCAGAGCTGGAGGACAAGGGGCACAATCTGAAATGAAGTTTGCAATGCTTCTTAAAAGAATAAAACTTCCTCCGTTCTCCAGAAAAGGGTTCTAGAAGCTTAATCTGCGGCTCCATATGCAGACTGGAGGCGGGAGGAGTGGAAGAGTCTTGTCCTAACTCAAAGGAACAGAGTTTCTCCCCTAGCTCCTGCGTCAGATTAAAGACGTGATCTGTCAGGGTCATCAGAGGATTCATGATACAGTGGTTTGGTAGGGCCTGTTATTCTGTAACGGTCGTGTACACACGACACACAGGGGGGAGGGAAGTGACCACTGCGCTCCACCCTCACCCCTGCCTACTTGCCTCGCAAGTTCTAATGACAGGGGACAACTGGACGGCAATCCCTAGCTTGGAATAAGTGGAGGGAGGACAAACTAGACAAACAACAGAACGTGAACGGACGGAGTCAATACCAGGAGAGCAACGAATTACAAATGGAGCAAGCAGAAAATAGTCAGGAGAAGCCGGTGTCATAAATACCAGGAGAGTCGTGAAGCACCAAAGGAGTCAACAGAATATTGTCAGGAGAGCAGCAAAAGTACACAAGGAGTAGGCAGAGGATAGTCAGGAATTCAGCAGAAGGTAAGTACGCCAGGTAAGACAAAAATCGCAGAACCTAAATAACAGGCAACCTATGGCCAGCAGGCTGCCTGTTTAAACACTGACTAGCAGGGGTCATGTGACATGACAGTGTCACATGACTCAAACTGCTGCATAGGGCTGAGCACCAAGTGCCCTGCTCGGTGCTCAGGCTTATCCTGGTTGCGGGGGCAAACGGGGTCGCCGGCCGCACTGAAGAGATGTGCGCGGCCGGGTCGGTCCCGCCCCCCATCATCTAGGAGACGATGACTGTGCACGCTCCAGCACCATTAGGTGCAAATGTTGGTGGCAGTAGTTGAAATGATGATGTAGAATAAGGGAGACCAGAGCTTTTAACAAACTCCCAATAATTTACTGAAGCTGTTCCACAGATCAAGATATGCAACAGTCATTTACATAAAGGCAGCTTTCACAGTGATTCACATTAGTTCCCAGAAGTTGCATAAGGAATCATCCTCTATAACAATCGGTCTCTCTCTTATTTCTCCAGGTTGGAGGGATGAACTATCGCTGTTGTACTGTATAATGCTGTACTTCTGTTTCCTATTCAAGGAATACTATACTCCGACAAATGGCCCTTTTGTCTTTAATTATTGTGGGTAGCTTGTAGCTTTGAATCTCTCCACCTGATGCAAAGGAGTCTGGAGTCTGATAAATGACAGTTAGGGTACTTTCACACTAGCGTTTTTCTTTTCCGGCATAGAGTTCCGTCACAGGGGCTCTATACCGGAAAAGAACTGATCAGGCATATCCCCATGCATTCTGAATGGAGAGTAATCTGTTCAGGATGCATCAGGATGTCCTCAGTTCAGTCATTTTGACAGATCAGGCAACAGATAAAACCGTAGCATTCTACGGTTTTATCTCCGGCGAAAAATAATGAAGACGTGCCTGAATGCTGGATCTGGCATTTTTCCCCATAGGAATTTATCAGTGCCGGATCAGGCATTCAAAATACCAGAATGCCGGATCCGTCCATCCGGTCTGCACATGCGCATACTGGTAAAATATGGGATTACACTTACCGGTAATCTTTTTTCCTTGAGCTATGACAGCACCCTTGGATAGTGTCCGCCCCCTCGTCAGGACAGGAAACACAACCACTTGAAAAGGAGGTACCGACCCCCTTCTTGCCAGTACTATTTCAAGAACTAAGGAAACAAACATCTTATAGCACTACTAGTCATATCTCTCTCTCTCTCTCTATATATATATATATATATATATATATATATATATATATATATATAGATAGATAGATAGATAGAGATAGATACACACACACATACATAAACTTTTTATTTTTTGGGAGGGAAATAAGCGGGTGCTGCCATAGGCTCAAGGAAAAAAGATTACCAGTAAGTGTGATCCCATATTCCACCCCCCCATGGAGGCAGGAGGCAGAGACAGCTCTTGTAGAGTGGGCCCCAAATTCTGAAGGTGGGGGAGCCCCCTTAGAGTAATAGGCTAAAAGGATAGCCTGCCTTATCCATCTAGCTATAGTTTGCGAGGAAGCAGCCGACCCCTTCGTCCTGCCCTGAAAGGAAATAAGGAGCTTTTAGGAAGCTCTCCAAGTTTGGGTGACTTAAAGGGGTTGTCCGGGTTCAGAGCTGAACCCGGACATACCCTTATTTTCACCCCGGCAGCCCTCCTGAGCCTGGCATCGGAGCATCTCATGCTCCGATGCGCTCCCGTGCCCTGCGCTAGATCGCGCAGGGCACAGGCTCTTGTGTTTACAATAACACACTGCCGGGCGGTAACTTCCGCCCAGCAGTGTGTTCGGTGACGTCACCGGCTCTGAGGGGCGGGCTTTAGCTCTGCCCTAGCCGTTTTACTGGCTAGGGCAGAGCCAAATCCCGCCCATCAGTGCCGGTGACGTCACTGGGGTTCCTGTCAGCCCCATAGACAGCCCCGGTACGTCAACGGAACTCTGAAAAATGCCTTTGCCCTGCGCGATTTAGCGCAGGGCAAAGGAGAGCATCGGAGCATGAACTGCTCCGATGCTCATGTCAGGGGGGCTGCCGGGGTGAAAATGGAGGGCTGTCCAGGTTCAGCTCTGAACCTGGACAACCCCTTTAAGTACTGTGAAAGACATCTCCTCACATCTAGTGAAATTCTGATTCTTTTTTCTTTTTTGCAAAGGTGCAAAAAGAAGGCAAGATGACTTCCTGAGAGCGATGGAAAGAAGAGGACACTTTTGGAAGGAAGGATCCGGTGAAATAATTGCTCCATTGTCCAAAATATTCAAATATGGTCTTTCCATAGAGAAGGCAGAGATCTCACTAACTCTCCTGGCCGATGTAATAGCTAATAAAAAGGCCAACTTCAATGTTAGGACTTTTATGGAGATCTGTTCAATGGCTCGAAGGGATCTGACTTAAGGGCAGACAGGACAAGATTTTAATTTTCTGCACTGGGGCCAATTTATAGAATGCTGTAATAAACCTTTTTATCCATGGATGGTCGGCTAGCCTGAACTCGAACAACGCAATCAAGGCTGAGACCTGCACCTTTAGAGTACTGGGTCTAAGCTTTTTTTTCCACCCTTCCTGTAGAAAATCTAAAATTAAAGGCAAGTCAGGGGTTTCAAATACATTGACAGACCTGTTTGCAAAGGCACAAAAGGCTTTCCAAACTCGTAAGTAGATCTTTGACATGACTGTTTTACGGCTGGCTAAAAGGGTATTAACTACTTCTTCTGAAAGCCCCTTATTCCTCAAAATCTGCCTTTTACATCCAAGCAGTCAAATGCAGGTTCTCCACTTCTGAATAAAGGAGGGGCCCCTGAGTCAGAAGTCCCAGGAAGACTGGTAGGACCCACGGGGAGGCTATTGACATCTTGCGTAACCAAGAGAACCAAACCCCCCTTGGCCAAAAGGGAGCTATTGTAATCACCAAGGCATTCTCTTCCCTTATATTTCTCAATACCCTTGGCAGTAGCATTAATGGGGGAAAGGCGTAAAGAAGTCCCTCTCTCCAAGACTGGGCTAGGGCATCCACAGCAGATGGACGCTCCTCTGGATAAAGAGAGAAGAACCTCTTTACCATTCTGTTTTCCCTTGTGGCAAAAAGTTAGATGACTGGGCGGCCCCATAACACAGTTATTTTGTCGAATATCTGTTGGTCTAGAGACCATTCTCCCTGTCAGATTGGATGTCGGCTTAGGAAGTCTGCTGTCACATTCTCCTTTCCTCTCAAGAGAACTGCAGAAATTGATAGGAGAGAATCTTCTGCCAATTGAAATATCTCCTGACTGAGGGACATAAGACTCGGCGTTCTGGTACCTCCCTGCCTGTTGATGTATGTCACAGCTGTCATGTTGTCTGAATAAATCTGAACATTTCTGCCTCTTATTAACTGAAGACTCCCCTTCAGGGCCATTAATATAGCTTTTAATTCTCTGAAATTGTGAGACTGATCCTGACTCTTTCAATCCCACTGACCCTGTAGCAGAAGAGACTGTATTTGAGCCCCCCAACCGAAGGGGCTTGTGTCTGTGGTGAGAAATAAGACCTCCTGTCTCTGCCACGGGACACCTCCCTGAAGATTTGACAGGTTGGTCCACCAATCTAGGGAGGAGAGCGTATGAGGTGATAGATGGATAATCGAGTCTACGGATAAGGGATCTTTTTCCCAGACTTCCAAAATTTGTAGCTGGAGAGGTCTGGAATGGAATTGCGCCCACTCTACTCCTGGGATAGCCGCCATCATCAGACCTAAGACTGACATGGCCTCGCTTAGGTATACTGACTGTCGAAAGGCAAGTCCCTGAACCTAGGATATGATTAGGCAAGCCTTGTGAAGGGGGAGAGAACAAATCTGCTGCCTTGAGTCTAGGGTCATCCCTAAAAAGGTGCACAACTGACTCGGCACTAGATTAGACTTCTCTAGGTTCAGGTCCCAACCCAATCTGTCTAATGTCTCTCTGAACCATTAAATCTGCCCCATTAGCTGTTCCGACATCAGAGAGAAGGAGGAAGTCGTCTAGGTATGGAATAACCACCAGATCCCTCTCTCTCAGATGGGCCATCATCTCTGCCACAGTTTTCGGGAGATAGTCCAAAGGGAAGAGCCCGAAATTGTAAGTGAAGTATTCTGTCCTTCAACTGAACCACTACTCTCAAGTATCTCTGATGATTGGGATGTATGGGGACGTGGTAGTATGCATCCCTGAGATCTAGGGAAACAGATTTAGTATCACAGACTTGATTGTTTCCATATGAAATTTTTCGTACACAAGGAACTTGTTCAGCAATTTTAGGTTTATTATTGTACGGTAGGAGGCATTCGTTTTTGTTACAAAAAATAGTTGAATAAAACCCTCTCTTTCCTGAACTGGGACTTCTGACAGAACATTATTTGCTAGAAGGGAAGACACTTCTGAAACCAAGGCTGCTTATTTTTGGGGACTGGAACGATAGTCTGTTACAACATATCTTTCTGGCAGCAGTCTCAGAAAATCTATCTTGTAGCCTTCTGAAAGGATAGCGATTATCCAAGGGCTGTTTGATATTCTCCTCCAATGTTCTGCGAAAAGTAAAAGCCGACCTCCTACCAGGGCTCTGGCGTCATTGCTTCTGCTTTCTGGAGGCTTCTGCACCAGAAAAAAATATATCCCTTGGACTTTCTGGCAGCACCTGGAACCTGCTTGGATACCTCCCGCCTTCTATAGGTATTTTTATTGGTTGAGGGCGGAAAGGTCTTTTATGGAACTGCTGGCCTGCTGATGGGAAGCCCTTTTTATCTGAAACCTTCTCAAGCAGGTCATCTAACAGGTCCAAATAGGAATTCACCCTGGCAAGGTATTGTGCATAATTTAGCTTTAGAGGTAGAGTCACCCTTCCAGTCCTTCAACCATATGGCTTTCCGAGCTGAATTAGAGAGGGCGGAAGCTCTAGCCGAGAACTTCAAAGAGTCCGTAGAAGCATCCGCAAGGAAATCTATTGCGCTAAATATGGTTGAAAAGGAGAAAAGCAACTCTTCCCTTGGGGTTCCCTCCTTAATATGCTCCTCTATCCAAATCTTAAGTGACCTAGCCACAGAGGTGGCAGCAATAGCAGGTCTAAAGGCACCCGCCGTTGCTTCCCAGCTCTTTTTTAAGTAAATCTTGATTAGAGACTGAAACATGGAGTCTCTAACCGACTGTGGTTCTTTATAATTATCTAACCACATGGTAGCTCAAACTACTCTAAGTAAGGAGCTAATATTTTCTGTCTGAAACCGTGGTCTTCCCGCTATATGATCAAAGGATTCATCCGATGATGGTCCTTCTCCCTCTTCCTCTAATCCTGACAATAATTCATGGTCGCTGGAGGGGGGAATAGACGCGGCTGCAGAGGTGCTGGGGCAGTTCTCCAGGAGGCTATTAACCGACTCCTTTACTTCGTCCCGGATCATCTAAGACTTGTCATTAGAGATGGGGCCTCATCCTCTAATAGCTTAGCCACGCAGACTTGGCAAATGGGCTTCCCGCAGCCGGAGGATAGCTTTTTCTTACAAATGGCACACCCCTTATCTCTGGATCTGGAGACCCTTCTACTTTCTTTGGACACCTAAACATAAAAATAACCCCATAAGAAATAAGAATTCTAGAAATCTGAGGTATTAACCCCTCTTACCCCACTGTGGTACCGAAAACTCATTGGTGGTTTCAGTGGGTTATGCGCGCTGTGACTGTTCCATGTTTAACGCTTGAATAGCAGAGTATGGAGACAGATGCTGCTAGCTTCTTCTCCAGCTAGCAGTGTGAGCTGGCTGAACTTGAACTCTGCCAGGCGCGCATCGGCTCCTCCCACAGCAGCACATGCTTCCTTCCACTGCCCTGAGCAATATCGGTGTCCGGAAGTGACGTCGGCGCCAACCACCGAAACCGGAAGTGACGTCAGACACTGGCAGCCAAACATGTGGAACACGGCCACAGAGGTTCATCACTCAGGACACCTGAAACAAGCCTCCAGACGGAGAAGGGACCGGAGTGGGGGGAAGAGACAGAGGTCAAGACTTCTGCAGCGGCTTCTTAAAGAAGACTCACACCGCCGGGTAGGCCCTCCTCTTAAGTTACTCACATGGGGCGCCCGCAGCTCTCCTTTGTGGTGTGGTGTGAATCCAAGACCTGTCCCTTAGGACAGGAAACAGAACTGGCATGAAGGGGGTAGGTAGCTCCTTTTCAAGTGGTTGTGTTTCCTGTTTCCTGTCCTGACGAGGGGGCGGACACCATCCAAGGGTGCTGTCATAGGCGAGGGGGGAAAATGTGAAAAGAGATATCTGTCCGCATGACAAGCGGAGAGACGGATCCGTTCTTGCAATGCATTTATGAGACAGATCCGTTTCCGGATGCGTCTCACAAATGCTTTCAGTCACATCCAGAACGGTGGATCCTGCAGGCAGTTCCGACGACTATCGCACACTGACCTTCTTCCTGCACTGTGCAGTGAGTGAGGGGCAGAGTTAGCCCTGGGAGGCTTGTTAGAACTTCCCCCTCCTTATGCAACTTTATGAGATCAGATTTACAAGTACAGTTTACATGAAACACAATCACAACATTGAGCAGTGTGTTTCAGGACACTGCAGTCGTGCAACTGTGACCTGATACTCCCACATAGCCGTAGCTAAGCTCAGAACTGCCTGCACATGGCAAATTTTAGCTTAGAGTCAGGGTGGACTGCAATCGCCAACCCAGAACCCCGGCACTCTGCCACAGCCCTACTGGCCATGCCCAGGGATACAAACCAAAAGGCTGTGTGATGGACTTAACAGGTAATAGTACCTGCAGACAGGTTCTCCACGGGTCCCAAGGGACAAGAAACAATCAGAGTAGGTAAAGGGGAGGGGCTTTTAATCATTGGTCCCCATGTTGTTTCCTGTCCCTGAAGAGGCTGAGTAACCCTCCCGTTAAATGTGCCAAAAAATTGGTGTAATGTGTGTAAGAAATGCCAAGGTGTCATATTTTGAAATTGTATGCACCATTTTTATATCAATTCCAAACCTGTGTACCATTTTTTTTATTTAAAGGGGTTATCCTGGAAAAGAGAATGATGATTTATCCACAGGGTAGGTTATCATCATAACATCAGCGGTGTTCCAAGTCTCAGCATCACCACCAATCAGCTGTTTCAAGGAGCCGCTGGGCTCATCGAAGCTCTGTACATGGTATAGTGGCAGTGCTTGGTATTGCAGCTCAGCTCTGTACATAGTATAGGAGCTATACTTGCCCGATCAGCTGCAGGGGAGCGGCTGTTCCTGTTAGCCAGCCCCTTTCTGTATGCGCCGACATCGGTGAAAACACTGATACCTGCGCATTAACCCACACTATGCCAAGGTCAGAGCTGACCGCGGCATGTGCGGGGTGTGTGCAGGGAGCTCCCTCCCAATCGGGTCCTTGCGCTACTGCGACGGGGACACGATGGCAGCCCGATGACTTACACGGGCATCAGGGCTGCCTTCCATGTAAGCCTGTGAGATCCAACCCCCTGGATCTCACAGGCGGGAAGGCTATAAGTGTATTACAGTGTGTATACACTTACAGCCAATGCATTACAATACAGTATTGTAATGCATTGTACAGGGGATCAGACCCCAAAAGTTGTGTGAAAAAAACAATAAAGTTTTGCATAATAAAAAAAAAAAAATTCAACTAAAAAAGAAAAGCGTCCTTTTCCCCCAAAAAATAGGGAAAAAAGAAAAGTAGACATATCGACCGGCTCTATGAAAATATCACACGATCCACCCCATCAGGTGAACACCATAAAAAATGTAAACTGTCAAAAAAAGCCATTTTCTGGTCACCTTGCCTCACATAAAGTGTAATACCACGTGATCAAAAAGCCATATGTACCCCAAAATGGTACCAAACTGTCATCTCATCTTGCAAAAAATGAGCCCCTATCTAAGACAACCCCCCCTTCCCCAAAAAAATAGGGCTCAGAAAATGGCAACACAAAAACAAGATTTTATTCTGTTCAAAAATGATTTCACTGTGTAAAACTTAAAATAAAAACGATAGACATATTAGGTATTGCCACGTCCGTAACAACCTTCCCTATAAAAAATAGCACATTATATGCCCCCTCAGGTGAATGCTGTAAAAAAATAAAACTAAATAAAAACTATGCCAAAACAGCCTTTTTTTTTTACCTTGTACCAATCAAACAGTCATCTCATCCCGCAAAAAATGAGCCTCCACATAAGACAATCACTTAAAAAATTAAAACCAATGGCACCCATAAACCTATCCATCAAAATCTGCGATGCAAAAGCCATATGGCGCTCCTTCTGTTCTGAGTCCTGCCTTATGCCCCCACAGAAGTTTACCACTACATATGGGGTGCCATATTCAGGAAAAAATGGGTAACTGCTTATTCTCCTGTTACCCCTTGTGAAAATGAAAAATTTGGGGCTAAAGCAACATTTTATTGGAAGAAACTTTTCATTTTCACAGCCAAGTGTTTTTAACTTCCATAAAACACTTAGGGTGTCAAAGTGCTCAGCACCCCCCTTTATATATTATTTGAAGGGTGTAGTTTTCCAAAATTGGGTCACTTTTTGAGGGTTTCCACTGTAGAGGTACGCAAGGGTCTCTTCAAATACAAAATAGTGCCTAAAAACCATTCTAGCAAAATCTACCACGAAAATCCATATGACCCTCCTTTCCTTCTGACCACTGCCACGTGCCCATAGAGTAGTTTACCACCACATATGGGGTCTTTCGGTAAACTGCAGAATCATAGTAATGCATATTGAGGTTTAGTTTACTGTTGACTCTTGCAAGAAAAAAAATGTATTAACATGGAAAATTAGCATTAATTTTTTTTTTTTACATTTCGCCCCCTTTTTCCTTTAATTCTTGTGGAACACCTAAAGGGTTAAAAATATATTGACTCAAATTAAGCACTGTCGTGAAGTATAATGTGTTACGAGAAAACAGTCTCAGTATGTCCACATAATGCGACATGTCGGATTAGCAAAAAAATGGCATGGGGTAGAAAGGGTTAAATGCAAACTGGTGTTTGACAATCACTTGGTGACAGGTAGTGTTGAGCGAACTTGTGTTTTCAAGTTCAGCGTACAAGGCTAGGCTAGTTTCACACTAGCGGCAAGGAACTCCAGCAGGGTGAACAGCCTATCGGATCTGTGCTGCCTCTAGTGCAAGCGAGCACCCGGACTACTGGAGTCCGGGGGCACGCATATACTAGTGGCAGCACTGATCTGACAGGCTGTTGTCACGGAGGTTCCCATGGCAGGTACCAGGAGATCGGAGAGACTAGCAAATTGTGGGTTAAGTTGACAAGTTCACTGTGAATCTTATTGTGTGCGTTTTGTATGTGAAGCTGCCACCAATGTGCTTATAGCAGGGAGGAGGGGAGGGGCTGTGGCCACTGCACCACCAATGAATATAGTTTATGCTTAAAACAAACGCAGGCTGCGCTGCGGGTGCCGGCCATATCCCATACCCGGCACCCAGCCTCTATGACTTCTGGCTGCGATCCACCGCTATTAACCCCTCAGGTGCCGCACCTGAGGGGTTAATAGCAGCGGATCGCATCGTGTAGTCATAGAGGCTGGGTGCCAGGTATGGGAAATGGCCGACACCCGCAGCGCAGCCTTGCTAACTCAAATCCGATGGTATATTCTAACAGAGGCGTTCCCATGGTGATGGGGACGCTTCAAGTTAAAATATACCATCGAATTGGAGAAAACTCCGATCCAATCGTATATTAACCGCCTCCGGACCGCCTCACGCAGGATCGCGGTCCGGAGGGGGCAGCGCTGCGCAGAGTCACGCATATACGTGTCATCTCGCGTATATGCGTGATGTGTTAAATGGCTTCCCTACTCCTCTGCTGGTCCTTTTCGTCGGTTGGTTCCAGCAGAGGAGCAGGCTTCACAGTGAGTAGCACCAAACACTACACATAGCCCCAGATCACCCCCCTGCATCTCAATTAACCCCTTGATCACCCCTTCTTGCCCCTGTCAATCACAAGTGAAAGTAAAAAAAGTGATCAGTGTAAACTGTTAGGTTTTAGGATAGTTTAGGCCCCTTGGTTAGGTAGTTTAGCGATCGTTTAGCGCCCAGCCCACCGCACCGCAGTCACTTATTCGCTGATTAGCGTATCGCTAATCAGCTTTTCTACTTTTATAGTATCTGTAAGTGATCAAAACTGATCAGTCAGATCTATAATTGTATTAGTGTCAACTTAGCTCGCCCTCCACCCAAAACGCAGTGTTTGCCCGATTAGGCCTGATCGCCCACACGTGCATTGACCCACGCCATCCCTACCGCAGTGACAAAAAAAATATATTTTTTGATCACTGCACAATCGTTTTACACGCGCTGCGGCAAAAAAAAAAACAGTTTTGATATTTTTTTATCAACCGCAGCGCCCTCCGGTACTTCGCTAGCCTCCCATTTGTAAGACAGGCTTGCTTTTTTTCTTGGGTAGTCTCAGGGAATACCCCTAAATTTAGTTGCCCAAATGTCAAACAGGGGGTATTCTTCTGAAGAGGCCTACAGGCTTCTGACCCAGTCGGATGAGGAATGGGAACTCTCATCTGACGAATCCAGCGGGTCAGAATATGAACCTGTAGAAAGCAGTGGCACTCTGACCCAAAGTTTGGACGAGGAGGTTGAGGTCCCTGATACCACCAGGCGTACCCGGCCCAGTGTCGTTAGACCACAGGTTGCGCAGGATCCGCTTCAAGGGTAGCAGAGTGGGGCTGGCGCTGTTGGATTACGTGGTGAGGCATACACCAGCAGCGCAGCCCTCCCTGGACCTAGTACCAGCACTGCTGTACAACATAGTGAAGTGGCGAGCACCAGAAGGGCAGTTGAAGCTGGTACGGTGGCACGTGCATTAGTTACCACGTCGCAGCCACCGCACAGACGGGCCCGTAGACCCCCTAGAATCCCTGCGGTGCTGGCAAATCCTGATTGGCAGTCCCCAATTTCAGCCGCACCAGTAGTTCCCCTTTTTACCGCCCAGTCTGGAGTTCGGGTTGAGACAGCTCAGATCGGTTCGGCCCTGGGATTTTTTGAGCTGTTCTTGACTGCGGAGCTCTTGGACTTAGTTGTGGCAGAAACAAACCGGTATGCCACACAATTTATATCCGCCAACCCGGGAAGCTATTATGCCCAGCCTTTCCGGTGGAAACCAGTCCAAGTTTCCAAAATTAAAATTTTTCTGGGCCTTCTCCTCAACATGGGTCTAACCAAAAAGCATGAATTGCGGTCATATTGGTCCACGAACCCAATTCATCACATGCCCATGTTCTCTGCTGCTATGTCCAGAGCACGATTTGAGGCCATCCTGCGTTTCCTGCACTTCAGCGACAACACCACCTCCCGTCCCAGAGGCCACCCAGCTTTTGACCGGCTCCACAAAATTCGGCCCCTCATAGACCATTTCAACCAGAAATGTGCAGATTTGTATACCCCTGAGCAAAACATCTGCGTAGACGAGTCCCTAATACATTTTACGGGGCGCCTTGGCTTCAAACAATAGATCCCAAGCAAACGTGCCCGGTATGGGGTCAAATTGTATAAGCTCTGTGAAAGGGCCACAGGCTATACCCACAAATTTCAGATCTATGAGGGAAAAGATCAGACCCTGGAGCCGGTCGGTTGCCCTGACTACCTGGGGAGCAGTGGGAAGACAGTCTGGGACTTGGTGTCACCCTTATTTGGCAAGGGGTACCATCTTTATGTGGACAATTTCTACACAAGTGTGGCCCTCTTCAGGCATTTATTTCTAGAACAGCTTGGCTGCTGTGGCACCGCGCGAACTAGTTGCGCGGGCTTCCCCCAATGGCTCGTTACCACCCGTCTTGCAAGGGGGGAGAGGGCTGCCTTGTGTAACGAAGAAATGCTCGCGGTGAAATGGAGAGACAAGCGTGACGTTTACATGCTCTCCTCCATTCACGCAGACACGACAATCCAAATTGAGCGAGCAACCTGTGTCATTAAAAAGCCCCTCTCAGTCCACGACTATAACCTTCACATGGGAGGGATGGACTTCAATGACCAGATGTTGTCTCCGTATTTATTTTCCCGCAGAACCAGACGCTGGTATAAGAAGGTGTCTGTATATTTAATTCAATTGGCTCTGTATAATAGTTTTGTTCTCTACAGTAAGGCTGGGAGAACAGGATCCTTCCTCAAATTTCAGGAAGAGATCATCGAGAACCTCCTGTACCCAGGAGGTTCTGTGGCCCCATCCACCAGTGTAGTTAGCCGTCTACACGAGCGACATTTCCCCTGTGTCGTTCCTGGTACCTCAACCCAACCGTCACCTGGAAAAAGATGTCGTGTCTGTAGCAGGAGTGGAATAAGGCGTGACACCCGCTATTTCTGTCCTGACTGCCCTGACCACCCTGCCCTATGCTTTGGAGAGTGTTTCCGGAAGTACCACACACAGGTACACCTAGCATAGGGATTGCATCTCACCAGGACAGGCACACAGGGCTATTAGGGCCCATTCACACAGAGCTGCTGCAAACCTCTCCTTTCAGCTGGGACAAAGTGCATAATGTACTTTGCCACATCTTTGGGCGATTTGCGCTTTGCACATTATCCCATAGGGAAGGAGAGGTTTGTCCTATAAAGGTAAAAAACTCCAAACAAAAAAAAAAACACCAGTAAGCAAAAAAAGTTAACGTTTAGTTTCAAAAGTTAAATAAAGTTTATATGTTCTGTTCTAAAGTTAATAAAATGTATTGCGTTGCGGCCTGGTTTGTTTATTTTACCTTCCAGGTGGACCAACCGATCGACTAGCTGCAGCACTGATGTGCATTCTGACAAAAGCATTGCGCTGTTGTCAGATTACACACAAGTCGGTGTATGCGGCGCTGCAAGACGAGATTTCTCCTCTGCAGTAAAAGATATGTTTGCCGAGGCATATGAGCTGAGGAGGTGGCGGTGTTCATATGCTTTGGCAAACACTTTGTATATAAAAAAAAAAAAATATCCCGGCAATGATTTATTCATCCACATCGATTGATGTGAATGGAGAAATCGAGTTTGCCAGGGCATACGAGCTAAGTGGGTATGGATGTTGGGCGGAGCTCCTATGTCCTGGAAGATGCCTTTCCCCTCCTTTTTTTGGGGGGGCAGAGATTTTTTTCATCCACATTGATCAATGTGAATGAAGAAATCTGTGCCATTCATTTTTTTCTTTCAGCCCAGAGGCTGAACGGGAAAAAAAAAAATCTCGTTACCTGTATGCTCAATATAAGGAGAATAGCAGAAACTCCTAATGCTGGCCATGCATGTAATGATTGCGGAGACCCTCAAATGCCAGGGCAGTACAAACACCCCACAAATAACACCATTTTGGAAAGAAGACACCCCAAGGTATTCGCTGAGGGGCATATTGAGTCCATGAAAGATTGAAATTTTTGTCCCAAGTTAGCGGAAATTGAGACTTTACTATGCAAGCCTTCTACAAGATCATTAATAAATATATTGAAGAGAATAGGGCCCAATAGTGACCCCTGAGGTACCCCACTAGTGACAGTGACCCAATCTGAGTGTGAACCGTTAATAACCACCCTCTGTTTTCTATCATTCAGCCAGTTACTTACCCACATACAGACGTTTTCTCCCAGTCCGAGCATTCTCATTTTATATACTAACCTTTTATGTGGTACAGTGTCAAATGCTTTAGAGAAGTCCAGATATATGACATCCATTGATTCGCCGTTGTCAAGTCTAGAACTTACCTCCTCATAGAAACTGATTAAATTAGTTTGGCATGACCGATCCCTCACGAAGCCATGCTGATATGGTGTTATTTGCTTATTTCCGTTGAGATGCTCTAAGATAGCATCTCTCAGAAAACCTTCAAATAGTTAACCCACAACAGATGTTAAACTTACCGGCCTATAGTTTCCAGGCTCTGTTTTTGGACCCTTTTTTTAAATATTGGCACCACATTTGCCATGCGCCAATCCTGTGGGACATTCCCTGTCAGTATAGAGTCCGCAAACATCAGAAATAAGGGTCTGGCTATGACATTACTTAATTCCCTTAGGATACGGGGGTGTATGCCATCTGGTCCTGGCGATGTCTATTTTAATCTTTTTAAGTCGCTGATGTACTTCTTCCTGGGTCAGACAGGACACTTTTAATGGGGAATTTATTTCTACATTCTGCATGTCATCTGACAGTTTATTTTCCTCAGTGAATAGATTGGAGATAAAAATATTTAACAGCTTTGCTTTCTCCTCGTCGCTCTCTGCGACTCCCCCCTCATTACTCTTTAACCACTTCAACCCCCCTAGCTGAAACACCCTTAATGACCAGGCCACTTTTTACACTTCTGCACTACACTACTTTCACCGTTTATTGCTCGGTCATGCAACTTATCACCCAAATGAATTTTACCTCCTTTTCTTCTCACTAATAGAGCTTTCATTTGGTGGTATTTCATTGCTGCTGACATTTTTACTTTTTTTGTTATTAATCGAAATTTAACGATTTTTTTGCAAAAAATTGTCATTTTTCACTTGCAGTTGTAAAATTGTGCAAAAAAAAAAAAACGACATCCATATATACATTTTTCGCTAAATTTATTGTTCTACATGTCTTTGATAAAAAAAAAAAATGTTTGGGTAAAAAAAAATGGTTTGGGTAAAAGTTATAGCGTTTACAAACTATGGTACAAAAATGTGAATTTCCGCTTTTTGAAGCAGCTCTGACTTTCTGAGCACCTGTCAAGTATTCTGAGGTTCTACAATGCCCAGACAGTACAAACACCCCACAAATGACCCCATTTCGGAAAGTAGACACCCTAAGGTATTCACTGATGGGCATAGTGAGTTCATAGAACTTTTTATTTTTTGTCACAAGTTAGCGGAAAATGATAATTTTTCTTTTTTTTTTTCTTACAAAGTCTCATATTCCACTAACTTGTGACAAAAAATAAAAACTTCCATGAACTCACTATGCCCCTCACGGAATACCTTGGGGTGTCTTCTTTCCAAAATGGGGTCACTTGTGGGGTAGTTACACTGCCCTGGCAATTTAGGAGCCCAAATGCGTGCAAAGTAGTTTGCAAAAAAAAAATGGCCTGTGAAAATTGAAAGGTGCTCTTTGGAATGTGGGCCCCTTTGCCCACCTAGGCGGCAAACAAGTGTCACACATGTGGTATCGCCGTACTCAGGAGAAGTTGGGGAATGTGTTTTGGGGTGTCATTTTACATATACCCATGCTGGGTGAGAGAAATATCTCTTCCCATTTTTTTATACAACGTTGGCACTTGACCAAGATATTTATCTCACCTAGCATGGGTATATGTAAAATGACACGCCAAAACACATTCCCCAACTTCTCCTCCAATTCTATGAGGGAGTCCTCAAAGACCTGATCTTTTCAGACCGGGACAGAGCAGGCCGGAGTACCTCAGGAACTGGAGGCGCCCGGATCGTCCCTGGCCAACACTTTCCAGGTGTGGTCCCCCATACTGGAAAGCAGGGACGAACCCAAAAAAGATGCAGAGTGTGTCACAAGAGGGGGATACGGAAGGACACCACTACTCAGTGTGACACTTGCCCCGATCATCCGGGCCTCTGCGTTATCGATTGCTTCAGGGAGTATCACACTTCCATGGAGTACTAAATTTTTATAATCCCCAACTCCTAGAGAACTCCTAGAGAACATAAAAAACTATGGCTCTCAGATTTTGGAGACACGGAAACAATTTATTTTTCCCCCAAAAAATATTAGTTTTAGTGCAGCCCTCCAGATGTTGTAAAACTATAACTCCCAGCATACCCAGACAACCTACAGCCATCAGCAGGGCATGGTGGGAATTGTAGTTTTACAACATCTGGAGGGCCGCAGTTTTAGGATGCCTGATTAGTGTCTCCAAAGTCTGAGAGCCATACATATTGGGCATCGTCGCGTCCGTAAAAATCATCTCTATAAAAATAACATTTAACCCAACCCCCCCCCCCCCCCCCCTGGGTTTAACAGCGTAAAAAAAAAAAACAAAAAAAAAAAAAACACTGTAGCTATGGAGATACTAAAATATTTTTGGGGGTTCCTATAAAGATAATAGTGTCAAATCTAAATACATTTAAAAACGTAGACATATTAGGTATCGCCGCGTCCGTAAGAATCTGCCCTATAAAAATAACATTTGACCAAACCCCTCGGATGAACAGTGTTAAAAATATAAAATAAAAACTGTGCCAAAACACCAATTTTTGGGCAAAATTTCCATTTGAATCCTTTTTTTCCGGTAATAAAGCAAGGGTTAACAGCCAAACAAAACTAAATATTTATTGCCCTGATTCTGTAGTTTGCAGAAACACCCCATATGTGGTCGTAAATGGCTATATAGCCACACGGCAGGGCATAGAACGAAGGGAACTCCACATGGTTTCTGGAAGGCAGATTTTGATGGACTGTTTTTTTTGACACCATGTCCCATTAGAATCCCCCCTGCAAGTAGACTTGTGGTTTGGGACACCTTCAAGGCATTCTTGAGGGGAGTACTGTTCAAAAAGGTAAACCAGTGGAAAAAAAGAAACAGAGAGAATGGGAAGGCATTGGAGAAAAAATTGCAAGAGGCAGGTACAGCATGTATGAGATATCCTACTGTACCAAAAAAGAGAGTTTGGGAGGAAGAACAGGAAAAGATGAAGATTTATCAATTAGAGAAAAGCAGGAAAGAACTGCTCTTTCAAGGCATCCAACTAGCCTCAGAGGGTGAAAAGGTCGGTAAAATACTAGCAAATATAGTGAGAAATCAAAAAGGGAAATCATGGATAGGTGCAATTAAAGAAAAAACGGGTAAATTAACCACCACACCCGAAGGTATTAAAAAAGTGTTCTGGGAATACTTTACAGAGCTATATAAGTCTAGGGTACAATATTCAAAACAAGAGCTAGATTTATACCTAGATAAGATCGCCTTTAATAGGATATCTAAGTCCCAAAAAGAATATTTGGAAAAAGAAATAACGGTAGCAGAAATAAATCTAGCTCTGGGGAAGGTCAAACCCGAGAAAGCACCAGGTGGGGATGGGCTTCCTTTTGAAATATATAAAACCTTCTCCCAGGTTCTAACATCAGAATTAAAGACAACACTGGACGAGGCTCGAAAGTTAGGCGACCTACCGAACTCTATGAAGGAAGCAATTATTACGCTAATCCCAAAAAAAGGAAAAGAACAAACGGATCCCAGTTCATACAGGCCAATATCCCTGTTGAACACAGATGTTAAAATTCTGGCAAAAGTTTTAGCGGATAGGCTCTCAAGGGTTATCAAAGTAATAATAAATAAAGATCAGACAGGATTTATACCGGGCAGAACAATATACTCTAATATAAGAAGGACATTCCTTAATATCGAAGCCAATAGATTGGACACAGGGGAGAAAGCGATACTTTCACTGGATGCCCAAAAGGCATTTGACTGTATCGAATGGGACTATTTATGGGCAGTGTTAAGGAGATTTGGTATAGGGGAAGGATTCTTAGGGTGGATTCAGTTAATATATCTAAACCCTAGGGCTAGAGTGGCGGTGGATGGGAGCTTGTCCCTGCCTTTTGCCCTATTCCGCGGCACAAGGCAGGGATGCCCTCTCTCTCCACTGCTATTTGCTATGGCAATTGAACCTCTGGCAAATATAATAAGAAATGATAGGGAGATTAAAGGTTTCCAATATGCGGGTGGAGAAGAAAAACTGTTAATGTATGCGGATGATATTTTACTTTTTTTGCAAAACACTGGAGACCAGTTTAATAGAGTGATAGAGATAATAGATAATTTCGGGTTTTTTTCGGGTCTAAAGATAAATTGGGGGAAGTCACATATGTTAGTATTAGGAGATAGACAATTACAAGGAGACACACGGGTGCATGTTCTTAAAAAACATGAAAACTTTAAATATCTCGGCATACAAATCTCCGGAAATATAGAAGAATATGAAAAATTAAATGTCCTCCCCCTAATAAAAGAATTAAGAACTAAAATACATATATGGAAAAAACTGCCAATGTCAATCCAAGGTAGGGTAAACCTAATAAAAATGGTCTTTCTCCCAAAAATACTTTATATATTGCAAAATGCTCCAGTGATAATATCGCAGACTACTTTTAAATTACTAGACAGACTAATGGGGGACCTCATTTGGAAAGGCGCGATTCCTCGGATAAAGAAGGAAGTCCTCCAGCTCCCAGTACAGGAGGGAGGTTTAGCGGTTCCTAACTTGTTTCTTTACTATTTAATAATTCAATATGGGAATATAAAGGGTAGTTTAGATAGTCAAGTGGGTAGGCAAGAACTAAATAGATGGGGTTGGAAAGAGGGAGGTAACCACTTAGAGGTGTTGGAGTCAGGTTTTTTGGGGAAGAAAAATTCTGATAATAGAATATTAAATTTAATAGAATATGTATGGGGGGAAATTAAGAAGACACTGGAGATCAAGGGGTTTTTGAAATATACACCAATGTGGAAAAATCTAAATTTAAAAGAATTAGAAAAATAAGGGACTATATAGATTGGGAAAAAAGAGGAATGAAATATCTAGACCAGATCTTCGAGGAAGATAAGCTGAAAGATTTCAATACAATGATATTGGAATTTGGGATCCCCTATATTGATACCTATAAATACCTCCAACTCAGGAATGCACTGCGGACAACGGTACAGGAGGACAGGTATAGAAGGGAAAAATCAGACAGGCTGGATAAGTTTACTATAGTAGGGGAAGGAGCAGGAACAACAGCAAGGAGATATAGGCTTTTGATGGAAAGAAAGAGAAAAAAAAAATCACAATGCTTGTGGTGGGAAAATGGGAGAAAGATTTAGGCTCCCTTACAGAAGAAAATTGGAGAGATGCCCTTAGAAACTACGCTACAATCTCGGATAGGGGCTCACACAAGATCTCACAATTTTTTATAGTGCACAGATTACATCGATCTCCTTGGAGGTTGAAAAGAATGGGAGTAAAAGCAACAGATAAGTGCCCAAAATGTTGGGAGGAGAGAGCAGATTTAATACACTGTTTTTGGAGATGTCCCAAGCTCCATAGATATTGGACAGAAATAATGGAAACTGTATTCGTGCTCCTGAAAGTTCAGCTGCCCAACGATCCAATAATCTGTATCCTAGGGGCAACTGAACATCTGAAGTTAAATAAAAAAAATACGACTGGTTTTGAATAAAGTACTATTTCAGGCCAGATTGCTTATACTCAGGAAATGGATAAAAGTAGATGTACCGACGGTGGGACAGTGGAGAAAAATGATAGACAATGTAATTAAAGAAGAACGTGCGATGGAGAATTACAAAAAAAGCTCAATAAATCTCGACCAGGTGTGGAAAAACTGGCTACTTTAGTGTTCTAGGAATTCTATTTTTTTTTCACGTCCCCATGAGGAGGGAGGGGGGGAGGAGTGCGGGAAATGGGAAAAGGAAGGGAAAGGAAAAGCAATTGTTGTAGCTATTAATTGTAAACTGTTGATCGGTGCGTATTTGACTTTTATGGATTTGTTTCTGTGTGAAATTTAAATAAAGAATAATTAAAAAAAAAAAAAAAAAAAATCCCCCCTGATGTAGTCTAGACTAGAAACTCCAAAAAAGTGATCCCATCTAAGAAACTACACCCCTCAATGTATTCAAAAGTTACTTTACAAACTTTGTTAACCCTTTAGGTGTTCCACAAAACTAAATAGCGAATGTAGAAACAATTTTCGAATTTACATTTTTTGTTACTTTGCCTCAAAAAAGTGTAATAAAGAGCAACCAAAAATCATATTTACCCTAAAATAGTCCCAAAACAACAACCACCGTATCCCGTAGTTTCCTAGATGGGGTTACTTTTATGGAGTTTCTACTCTAGGGGTGCATCAGGGGGCTTGAAAGGGTACATGGTGTAAATAAACCAGTCCAGCAAAATCTGCATTCCAAAAACCATATGGCGTTCCCCTTCTTCTATGTCCTGCCGTTTAGCCGAATAGTAGTTTACGGCCACATATGGGGTGTTTCTGCAAACTACAGAATCAGGGCAACCCGTTTTGTTTGGCTGTTAACCCATTTTTTCCAGTAATAAAGTAAGGGTTAAAATGGAAAATTCTCCAAAAAAAGAAATTTCTAAATTGTTTCTCAATCTGCCATTAACTCTTGTGGAACACTTCAAGGGTTAAAGTTTGTAAACCCAGTTTCGAATACCTTGAGGGGTGTACTTTCTTAGATGGAGTCACTTTTTTGAAATTTCTATTCTAGGGGTGCAACGGGGGGCTTCAAATGGGACATGGTATAAACAAAACAAGTCCTGCAAAATCTGCCTTGCAAAACCCATATGGTGTTCCCCTCCTTCTATGTCCTCCCGTTTGGCCAAACAGTAGTTTACAACCACATATGGGGTGTTTCTGCAAACTACAGAATCAGGGCAACCCATATTGACTTTTGTTTGGCAGTTAACCCTTGTTTTTTTTCTGGAAAAAATTGATTATATTGTAAAATTCCCCCCCCCCCCCCCAAAAAAAATGCTTACATTTTATGTCCATTTGCCATGAAGTCTTGTGGAAGACCTAAAGGGTTAACAAAGTTTGTAAAAACTGTTTTGAATACCTTGAGGGGTGTAGTTTCTAGAATGAGGTCATTTTTTGGATGGTTTCTATTATGTAAGCCTCACAAAGTGACTTCAAACCTGAACTGGTCCATAAAAAGTGGGATTTGGAAAATTTCTGAAAAATTTCAAAATTTGCTTCTGAACTTCAAAGCTATGTAACATCCCCAAAATATAAAATATCATTCCCAAAATGCTACAAACATGAAGTAGACATATGGGGAATGTAAAGTCATCACATTTTTGGGGGGTATTACTATGTATTTACAGAAGTAGAGAAACTGAAACTTTGAAATTTGCACATTTTTCCAAATTTTTGGTAAACTTTTATATGCAAATTTTTTTTACTTTTTTGACCCAATTTTAGCAGTTTCATGAAGTACAATATGTGACAAAAAAACAGAACGGCCTGGGTTAGTCAAAGTGTTTTAAAATTAGCAGCACTTAAAGTGACACTGGTCAGATTTGCAAAAAAAATGTCCCAGTCCTTAACCACTTCAGCCCCGCTAGGTGAAACCCCCTTCATGACCAGGCCACTTTTTACACTTCGGCACTACACTCCTTTCACCGTTTATCGCTCGGTCATGCAACTTACCACCCAAATGAATTTGACCTCCTTTTCTTCTCACTAATGGAGCTTTCATTTGGTGGTATTTTATTGCTGCTGACATTTTTACTTTTTTTGTTATTAATCAAAATGTAACGATTTTTTTGCAAAAAAATGACATTTTTCACTTTCAGCTGTGAAATTTTGCAAAAAAAACGACATCCATATATAAATTTTTCGCTAAATTTATAGTTCTACATGTCTTTGATAAAAAAAAAATGTTTGGGCAAAAAAAAAATGGTTTGGGTAAAAGTTATAGCATTTACAAACTATGGTACAAAAATGTGAATTTCCGCTTTTTGAAACGGCTCTGATTTTCTGAGCACCTGTCATGTTTCCTGAGGTTCTACAATGCCCAAACAGTAGAAAACCCCCACAAATGACCCCATTTCGGAAAGTAGACACCCTAAGGTATTCGCTGATGGGCATAGTGAGTTCATAGAACTTTTTATTTTTTGTCACAAGTTAGCGGAAAATGATGATTTTTTTTTTTTTCTCTTTTTTCCTTACAAAGTCTCATATTCCACTAACTTGCGACAAAAAATAAAAAATTCTAGGAACTCGCCATGCCCCTCACGGAATACCTTGGGGTGTCTTCTTTACAAAATGGGGTCACTTGTGGGGTAGGTATACTGCCCTGGCAATTTAGGGGCCCAAATGTGTGAGAAGAACTTTGCAATCAAAATCTGAAAAAAAATTACCGGTGAAATCCGAAAGGTGCACTTTGGAATATGTGCCCCTTTGCCCACCTTGGCATCAAAAAAGCGTCACACATCTGGTATCGCCGTACTCAGGAGAAGTTGGGGAATGTGTTTTGGGCTGTCATTTTACATATACCCATGCTGGGTGAGAGAAATATCTTGGCAAAAGACAACTTTTCCAATTTTTTTTATACAAAGTTGGCATTTGACCAAGATATTTTTCTCACCCAGCATGGGTATATGTAAAATGACACCCCAAAACACATTGCCCAACTTCTCCTGAGTACGGCGATACCAGATGTGTCACACCTTTTTGCTGCCAAGGTGGGCAAAGGGGCACATATTCCAAAGTGCACCTTTCGGATTTTGCAGGGCATTTTTTACACATTTTGATTGCAAAGTTCTTCTCACACATTTGGGCCCCTAAATTGCCAGGGCAGTATAACTACGCCACAAGTGACCCCATTTTGGAAAGAAGACACCCCAAGGTATTCCGTGAGGGGCATGGCGAGTTCCTAGAATTTTCTATTTTTTGTCGCAAGTTAGTGGAATATGAGACTTTGTAAGGAAAAAAGAAAAAAAAAGAAAAATCATCATTTTCCGCTAAATTGTGACAAAAAATAAAAAATTCTAGGAACTCGCCGTGCCCCCCACGGAATACCTTGGGGTGTCTTCTTTCCAAAATGGGGTCACTTGTGGCGTAGTTATACTGCCCTGGCAATTTAGGGGCCCAAATGTGTAAGAAGTACCTTGAAATCAAAATGTGTAAAAAATGGCCTGCGAAATCCGAAAGGTGCCCCTTTGCCCACCTTGGCTGCAAAAAAGTGTCACACATCTGGTATCGCCGTACTCAGGAGAAGTTGGGCAATGTGTTTTGGGGGGTCATTTTACATATACCCATGCTGGGTGAGAGAAATATCTTGGCAAAAGACAACTTTTCCCATTTTTTTATACAAAGTTGGCATTTGACCAAGATATTTTTCTCACCCAGTATGGGTATATGTAAAATGACCCCCCAAAACACATTGCCCAACTTCTCCTGAGTACGGCGATACCACATGTGTGACACTTTTTTGCAGCCTAGATGCGCAAAGGGGCCCAAATTCCTTTTAGGAGGGCATTTTTAGACATTTGGATCCCAGACTTCTTCTCACACTTTCGGGCCCCTAAAAAGCCAGGGCAGTATAAATACCCCACATGTGACCCCACTTTGGAAAGAAGACACCCCAAGGTATTCAATGAGGGGCATGGCGAGTTCCTAGAATTTTTTATTTTTTTGCATAAGTTAGCGGATATTGATTTTTTTTGTTTTTTTTCTCACAAAGTCTCACTTTCCGCTAACTTAGGACAAAAATTTCAAACTTTCATGGACTCCATATGCCCCTCACGGAATACCTTGGGGTGTCTTCTTTCCGAAATGGGGTCACATGTGGGGTATTTATACTGCCCTGGCTTTTTAGGGGCCCTAAAGCGTGAGAAGAAGTCTGGAATATAAATGTCTAAAAATGTTTACGCATTTGGATTCCGTGAGGGGTACGGCGAGTTCATGGGAGATTTTATTTTTTGACACAAGTTAGTGGAATATGAGACTTTGTAAGAAAAAACAAAAACAAAAACAAACAAAAAATGTCCGCTAACTTGTGCCAAAAAAAATGGCTGAATGGAGCCTTACCAGGGGGGGTGATCAATGACAGGGGGGGTGATCAATGACAGGGGGGTGATCACCCATATAGACTCCCTGATCACCCCCCTGTCACTGATCACCCCCCCTGTAAGGCTCCATTCAGACATCCGCATGATTTTTTACGGATCCATGGATACATGGATCGGATCCACAAAACGCATGCGGACGTCTGAATGGAGCCTTACAGGGGGGTTATCAATGACAGGGGGTGATCAGGGTAATCAGGGTGATCACCCCCCTGTCACTGATCACCCCCCCTGTAAGGCTCCATTCAGACATCCGCATGATTTTTTACGGATCCATGGATACATGGATCGGATCCACAAAACGCATGCGGACGTCTGAATGGAGCCTTACAGGGGGGTTATCAATGACAGGGGGTGATCAGGGTAATCAGGGTGATCACCCCCCTGTCACTGATCACCCCCCCTGTAAGGCTCCATTCAGACATCCGCATGATTTTTTACGGATCCATGGATCGGATCCACAGAACGCATGCGGACGTCTGAATGGAGCCTTACAGGGGGGTTATCAATGACAGGGGGTAATCAGGGTGATCACCCCCCTGTCACTGATCACCCCCCCTGTAAGGCTCCATTCAGACATCCGCATGATTTTTTACGGATCCATGGATACATGGATCGGATCCACAGAACGCATGCGGACGTCTGAATGGAGCCTTACAGGGGGGTTATCAATGACAGGGGGTGATCAGGGTAATCACCCCCCTGTCACTGATCACCCCCCCCTGTAAGGCTCCATTCAGACATCCGCATGATTTTTTACGGATCCATGGATCGGATCCACAGAACGCATGCGGACGTCTGAATGGAGCCTTACAGGGGGGTTATCAATGACAGGGGGTAATCAGGGTGATCACCCCCCTGTCACTGATCACCCCCCCTGTAAGGCTCCATTCAGACATCCGCATGATTTTTTACGGATCCATGGATACATGGATCGGATCCACAGAACGCATGCGGACGTCTGAATGGAGCCTTACAGGGGGGTTATCAATGACAGGGGGTGATCAGGGTAATCACCCCCCTGTCACTGATCACCCCCCCCCTGTAAGGCTCCTTTCAGACATCCGCATGATTTTTTACGGATCCATGGATACATGGATCGGATCCACAGAACGCATGCGGACGTCTGAATGGAGCCTTACAGGGGGGTTATCAATGACAGGGGGTGATCAGGGTAATCACCCCCCTGTCACTGATCACCCCCCCTGTAAGGCTCCATTCAGACATCCGCATGATTTTTTACGGATCCATGGATCGGATCCACAGAACACAGGCGGACGTCTGAATGGGGCCTTACAGGGGGGTTATCAATGACAGGGGGTGATCAGGGTAATCAGGGTGATCACCCCCCTGTCACTGATCACCCCCCCTGTAAGGCTCCATTCAGACATCCGCATGATTTTTTACGGATCCATGGATCGGATCCACAGAACGCATGCGGACGTCTGAATGGAGCCTTACAGGGGGGTTATCAATGACAGGGGGTAATCAGGGTGATCACCCCCCTGTCACTGATCACCCCCCCTGTAAGGCTCCATTCAGACATCCGCATGATTTTTTACGGATCCATGGATACATGGATCGGATCCACAGAACGCATGCGGACGTCTGAATGGAGCCTTACAGGGGGGTTATCAATGACAGGGGGTGATCAGGGTAATCACCCCCCTGTCACTGATCACCCCCCCCCTGTAAGGCTCCATTCAGACATCCGCATGATTTTTTACGGATCCATGGATCCATGGATCGGATCCACAGAACGCATGCGGACGTCTGAATGGAGCCTTACAGGGGGGTTATCAATGACAGGGGGTAATCAGGGTGATCACCCCCCTGTCACTGATCACCCCCCCTGTAAGGCTCCATTCAGACATCCGCATGATTTTTTACGGATCCATGGATACATGGATCGGATCCACAGAACGCATGCGGACGTCTGAATGGAGCCTTACAGGGGGGTTATCAATGACAGGGGGTGATCAGGGTAATCACCCCCCTGTCACTGATCACCCCCCCCCTGTAAGGCTCCATTCAGACATCCGCATGATTTTTTACGGATCCATGGATCGGATCCACAGAACGCATGCGGACGTCTGAATGGAGCCTTACAGGGGGGTTATCAATGACAGGGGGTAATCAGGGTGATCACCCCCCTGTCACTGATCACCCCCCCTGTAAGGCTCCATTCAGACATCTGCATGATTTTTTACGGATCCATGGATACATGGATCGGATCCACAAAACGCATGCGGACGTCTGAATGGAGCCTTACAGGGGGGTTATCAATGACAGGGGGTGATCAGGGTAATCACCCCCCTGTCACTGATCACCCCCCTCTGTAAGGCTCCATTCAGACATCCGCATGATTTTTTACGGATCCATGGATACATGGATCGGATCCACAGAACGCATGCGGACGTCTGAATGGAGCCTTACAGGGGGGTTATCAATGACAGGGGGTGATCAGGGTAATCACCCCCCTGTCACTGATCACCCCCCCTGTAAGGCTCCATTCAGACATCCGCATGATTTTTTACGGATCCATGGATACATGGATCGGATCCACAGAACACATGCGGACGTCTGAATGGAGCCTTACAGGGGGGTTATCAATGACAGGGGGTGATCAGGGTAATCAGGGTGATCACCCCCCTGTCACTGATCACCCCCCCTGTAAGGCTCCATTCAGACGTCCGCATGATTTTTACGGATCCATGGATACATGGATCGGATCCGTAAAAATCATGCGGACGTCTGAATGGAGCCTGACAGGGGGGTGATCAATGACAGGGGGGTGATCAATGACAGGGGGTGATCAGGGAGTGTATATGGGTGATCACCCGCCTGTCATTGATCACCCCCCTGTAAGGCTCCATTCAGACGTCCGCATGATTTTTACGGATCCATGGATACATGGATCGGATCCGTAAAAATCATGCGGACGTCTGAATGGAGCCTGACAGGGCGGTGATCAATGACAGGGGGGTGATCAGGGAGTGTATATGGGTGATCACCCGCCTGTCATTGATCACCCCCCTGTAAGGCTCCATTCAGACGTCCGCATGATTTTTACGGATCCATGGATACATGGATCGGATCCGTAAAAATCATGCGGACGTCTGAATGGAGCCTGACAGGGCGGTGATCAATGACAGGGGGGTGATCAGGGAGTGTATATGGGTGATCACCCGCCTGTCATTGATCACCCCCCTGTAAGGCTCCATTCAGACTTCCGCATGATTTTTACGGATCCATGGATACATGGATCGGATCCGTAAAAATCATGCGGACGTCTGAACGGAGCCTGACAGGGGGGTGATCAATGACAGGGCGGTGATCAATGACAGGGGGGTGATCAGGGAGTTTATATGGGGTGATCAGGGGTTTATAAGGGGTTAATAAGTGACGGGGGGGGGGGGGGTGTAGTGTAGTGTAGTGTAGTGTTTGGTGGGACTGTACTGACCTACCTGAGTCCTCTGGTGGTCGATCCTAACAAAAGGGACCACCAGAGGACCAGGTAGGAGGTATATTAGACGCTGTTATGAAAACAGCGTCTAATATACCTGTTAGGGGTTAAAAAATTCGGATCTCCAGCCTGCCAGCGAGCGATCGCCGCTGGCAGGCTGGAGATCCACTCGCTTACCTTCTGTTCCTGTGAGCGCGCGCGCGTTCACAGGAAATCTCGCGTCTCGCGAGAGGACGCGTATATGCGTCCAGGAGGAGTAAAACAACCACCTCCCGGACGCATATACGCGTACGGCGGTCGGGAGGTGGTTAAACAGCTCAGCCCCCCTAGCTTAAACCCCCTTAAGGAAAAGACCACTTTTTACAATTCTGCACTACACTACTTTCACCGTTTATTGCTCGGTCATGCAACTTACCACCCAAATGAATTTTACCTCCTTTTCTTCTCACTAATAGAGCTTTCATTTGGTGGTATTTCATTGCTGCTGACATTTTTACTTTTTTTTGCTATTAATCGAAATTTACAGATTTTTTTTTTTAAACAAATGACATTTTTCACTTTCAATAAAAATAAATAAAAAAGAACATCTATATATAATTCTTCTCAAAATGTATTGCTCTACATGTCTTTGATAAAAAAAAAATGGTTTGGGTAAAAGTTATAGCGTTTACAAACTATGGTACAAAAATGAGAATTTCCGCTTTTTGAAGCAGCTCTGACTTTCTGAGCACCTGTCATGTTTCCTGAGGTTCTACAATGCCCAGACAGTACAAAAAAAAAAACAACACAAATAACCCCATTTAGGAAAGTAGACACCTAAGGTATTCGCTGATGGGCATAGTGAGTTCATAGAACTTTTTATTTTTTGTCACAAGTTAGCGGAAAATGATGATTTTTTTTTTCCTTACAAAGTCTCATATTCCACTAACTTGTGACAAAAAATAAAAACTTCCATGAACTCACTATGCCCATCACAAAATACCTTGGCGGGTCTTCATTCCAAAATGGGGGTCACTTGTCGGGTAGATATACTGCCCTGGCATTTTAGGGGCCCTAATGTGTGAGAAGTAGTTTGAAATCAAAATGTGTAAAAAATGCCCTGTGAAATCCTAAAGGTGCTCTTTGGAATGTGGGCCCCTTTGCCCACCTAGGCTTCAAAAAAGTGTCACACATGTGGTATCGCCGTACTCAGGAGAAGTTGGGCAATGTGTTTTGGGGTGTCATTTTACATATACCCATGCTGGGTGAGAGAAATATGTCGGTCAATTGCCAACTTTGTATACAAAAAAGGGGAAACGTTGTCTTTTGCCGAGATATTTCTCTCACCCAGCATGGGTATATGTAAAAAGATACCCCAAAACACATTGCCCAACTTCTCCTGAGTACCGCGATAACACATGTGTGACACATTTTTGCAGCCTAAGTGGGCAAAGGGGCCCACATTCCAAAGAGCACCTTTAGGATTTCACAGGGCATTTTTTTTTTTTTTTTTTTTTACACATTTTGATTTCAAACTACTTCTCACGCATTAGGACCCCTAAAATGCCAGGGCAGTTAACTACCGCACAAGTGACCCCATTTTGGAAAGAAGACACCCCAAGGTATTTCGTGATGGGCATAGTGAGTTCATGGAAGCTTTTATTTTTTGTCACAAGTTAGTGGAATATAAGACTTTGCAAGAAAAAAAAAAAGAAAAAAAATACTGGTTTAGTTTACCGGTAAATCCTTTTCCAGGAGTCCGACATGACAGCACCCATGGAGGTTGTCCTATTGGTCTCTGTAGGGACAGGAAGCGAGAGAGATTAAAAGGCCCCCTCCCCTCCCACTCTCCAGTGTTCTTTCAAATTACTACACCGGATAGGATCCAACACCTTTATTAATACAATGTTATATTCACACTGCTTACAAGGCTGGAACCAGCATAACAGGGAGGGTAGTACAGGGTGCTGTCATGTCGGACTCCTGGAAAAGGATTTACCGGTAAACTAAACCAGTATTTCCAGGACGTCCCTCCATGACAGCACCCATGGAGAACTAACAACTGAATCTCCTAGGGGGGGACTACTGCCTGAAGGACTTTTCGCCCAAAGGCCAAGTCCTGTCCGGCCAATACGTCAAGCCTATAATGCTTGGCAAAAGTCAGGAAGTTAGACCAGGTTGCAGCCTTGCAAATCTGGTCAACTGTAGCGTCGGCCCTTTCAGCCCAGGAAGTTGCCATCGCTCTCGTGGAATGTGCCTTCAGATTTAAGGGGCAGGCCATCTCCTGCAGTCTGTATGTTTCTCTGATGGTGTCCTTAATCCACCGTGCCAGCGTCTGTTTTGATGCTTTCAAGCCTCTATTTTTTCCACCGAACTGGATGAACAGATTACTTGATCTCCTCCAGGAACTGGTTCTGTCCAGATAGGCTAGGATTGTTCTTCTGACGTCCAGCCTCTGGAATCTTTCCTCCTGTATATTTTTGGGAAAGGAACAAAATGAAGGGAGTGTTAGCTCCTGTTCTCTATGGAAAGTAGAGACCACCTTGGGAAGAAAAGCTGGATCCGGCCTCAAGATTATGCGGTCATCCAGAATCCTTAGATAAGGTTGTTTAATTGATAAGGCCTGGATTTCCCCTATCCTGCGGGCTGTGGTTATGGCCAGAAGGAACACCGCTTTTAGAGACAGAAATTTTTCGGCTGTCTGCCCAATCGGCTCAAAAGGAGGATCACATAACCCTTCTAAAACTATGTTTAGACTCCAGGGGGGGACCGACTGTCTCAAGGTGGGTCTCAATCTAGAAGCTGCTTTTAGAAAGCTTTTAATCCACCTATGGTCTGCAAGGGGACTATCGAGACAACAGCTGAGAGCCGAAACCTGTACCTTGAGTGTGCTGGGTTTCAGACCTGCATCGAACCCCTCCTGAAGGAACTCTAAAATACAACCCACTGTGGGGGATGCGGAATCTGTATGGTTCTGTGACAACCAGGATGAGAACTTCTTCCAGACCTTGTTGTATATTGCTCTTGTGACAGGTTTGCGGCAGCTCTGTAAAGTTGAAATTACCTTGTCCGAGAGTCCTTTATTCCTTAAGGTCTGCCTCTCAGGATCCATGCTGTAAGGTTCAGTTTGTCCAGGTTGGGGTGCAACAGAGGACCTTGCGATAGAAGATCCTGTCTTTTTGGAAGGGATATTGGATCCCTGATGGACATAGACTTTAGAACCGAAAACCAGGCTCTCTTGGGCCAAGCTGGGGCTATCAAAATCAGCGTGGATGAGCACCCTCTCAATTTCTTCAGGATCTGCGGTATGAGGAGAAGTGGGGGAAAAGCGTAGGCTAGACTCATGTCCCACGGTTGGGAAAGAGCATCCACCGCCAGTGGTCCTCCTCTTGGGTCTAGCGAGAAGAAATAGTCCAGCTGAGTATTTCTGCTGGACGCGAATAAATCCACCTGAGGTCTCCCCCACTGCTGGCAAATCAACTGGAATACCTCCTGGTTCAATTTCCATTCCCCTGGCCTGACTAACTGTCGGCTGAGAAAGTCCGCTGTGCGATTGAGAGATCCTTTCAGGTGTGTGGCTGAAATGGATAAGATCTTTTCCTCTGACCAGCTGAAGATGAGATCCGCTAGCTGCTGGAGATGAGGATTCTTCGTCCCCCCTTGTCTCTTTATGTAGCAGACAGTTGTTATGTTGTCTGATAGAACTCGGACATGATGACCTATGAGGAGATGTTCTGCCGCCCTCAGGGACTCCCAGACCGCTTTTAACTCCCGGTAGTTTGAGGATCGTAGGGCGTCTGTATTTGACCAGCTGCCCTGAAAGAACTGATCCTCTATGTGAGCCCCCCAACCTTGGCTGCTTGCGTCCGTGGTTAACGTTCTGAGTGGTAACGTGTTCCAGGAAATCCCCCGGGACAGGTGTCTTGCTAACAACCACCAGGAGAGGGAGCTTACTGCCCTGTCCGAAAGAGATATCCTGGCGTTCAGAGATCTGTGGTCCTTGTCCCAAGAAGAGAGGACTTCTGCCTGGAGAGTTCTTGAATGGAATTGGGCCCAAGGAACTGTTGTGATGCATGAGGTCATCAGACCCAGGACTTGCATGGCTTCCCGTAGAGTCCGTTTTTTCTTTAGTTTGAAGGCTCTTATTCTTTCCCTTATACTGACCTGCTTGTCCTGGGGAAGAAGAAAATACTGGGTCACGGAGTTTAGGAGGGTTCCTAGGAACTTCTTTTGTGTTGCTGGATGTAGGTCTGATTTCTCCAGGTTTATTTTCCATCCTAGACGTGTGAGCAAAGATAGAGTCCATTCTTTGTGAAGCTCTAACTCCTCCTGTGAGTCTGCCACAAGCAGAAAATCGTCTAGGTAGGGAATTATAGTTACCTGTCTCTGTCTTAGATAGGCAACTATCTCCGCCACTACCTTTGTAAAGATCCGTGGGGCTGATGAGATCCCAAACGGGAGACATTGGAACTGGAAATGCATAATCCTGCCATCCTTCTTGATTGCGAACCTCAAGTATTGTTGGTAATGAGGGTGAATGGGGACGTGGTAATAAGCGTCCTTTAGATCCAGGGTGCATAGGAACGCCCCTGGGCTTATCAACGGAATTGCGGATTTTATTGATTCCATCTTGAAGTGGTGATGTGTTATCCATTTGTTTAGGAATTTCAGGTTGATGATGGTTCTCTTGGAGCCATCCGGTTTGGTTACGAGGAAGAGTTTTGAATAGTGACCCTTGAATTCTTCTGAAGGAGGGACTTGTACTATTGCGCCCAAACTCAGAAGTTTTTGGATGTCTGCCAGAAGTTGATTCTGCAGGGAGGTCGACTGAAATATTGTGGCCTGAAAAAGATGAGGAGGGGGAAGGCGAAACTCTATCTTGAACCCTTTCTGGATGGATTCCAGGATGTATTGGTTCTTGGTTATCCGGGTCCATTCTTCCCAAAAGAACTGAAGTCTGCCCCCTACTGGTCTGGCGTCATTGTTTCTCAGGCTTGGAGTTGGGATTAAACAGGAAACCCCGACCTTTCCCTCCTTTGGGGTAGCTCCACCTTCCTGTTTTCCCTTTACCTCTGGGAGTGCCCTGGAAGCTGCTGGTCATCTTACGAAAGGGCAAGGGTTTCTTTCCTTTTTCCTCCGGAAAACCTTTCTTTCTGTCTGCTGTTTTCTCCAGGATCTCGTCCAGTACCGGACCAAAGAGGTGAGAACCTTTAAGAGGTAAGGCGCATAATTTATTCTTGGAGGCTATATCCCCAGACCAGGATTTTAGCCACAGGGCTCTCCTTGCCGTATTTGTTAGGGAGTCTGTTTTTGCTGCGAACCTTATGGACTCTGCCGAGGCGTCTGCTACAAAGGATGCGGCCATCTTAAAGAGAGGCAGGGATGCCAGAATTTCTTCCTTAGGGGTGTCCCGCTTGAGATGTTCCTCCAGCTGGTTCACCCATAAACACAGAGATCTGGCCACGGAGGTAGCAGCAATGTTGGTATTTATGCTGTTGGCCGACACTTCCCATGCTCTTTTGAGCAAACCGTCGATCTTCCGATCCATTGGTTCCTTTAGCTGGGCTGAGTCTTCAAAGGGGAGAGTGGTTCTCTTTACCACCTTTGCCACTTGAATGTCAACTTTAGGAACTATATCCCACAGTTTTGTGTCCTCTGAGTTGAACAATAGTCTGTTCTTAAACTCCCGTGGAATGTACAATTTTCTATCGGCATCTGCCCACTCGTCTATGACTAGGTCCTTTAAGGTCTCGTTTACCGGGAACAACTTTTTCTTCTTAGCTTTTAAGCCGCCGAACATCTCGTCCTGTATCGAGCGAGTCTGTTCTTCCTCCTCTATATCCATTGTCTGCCTTACAGCCGACAGGAGGGGATCTAGATCTTCTTGCGAGAAGAGATATCTTCTCTGGTCGTCGGCCATATAAGACGAGCCCTGATCGTCATCCCCCTTTGAGGTTTCCCCTTCTGACAGATATAAACCTTCTTCCTCAGAATCTGACTCCCTAAGAACACGGGGTCTCTTGGGGGGAGGGGAGACGGCACAGGGTCTCTGTGCTATACTAGAGCTGGCCGCTTGGATCTCCTCCTTCACAATCACTCTTAGATCAGCCAAAAGGGAGGATTGTTCGTCTCTGAGGATCTTTGCCAGGCAGTCGCTACACAGGGCTTTTACATGTGCGTCCCCCAGTCTCTTTGAGCACAGAGCACATCTTCTGGGTTTCTTTTTGGGTTCTCCCAGCGTTTTAACCGTGGTGTCTTTCTCTCCCTGGTATGGAAGAGAGAGAGACCATTAGTCCAGTGCCAAGAAGAGAGAGAGGGACCGGAATACAAGCCTCACTACTTACATGACTCGGGTTAGGGATGTCTGCGCTAGAATCCATAGCTGACATCTGGACCTCCATACCACTCTTGGACAATCAAACTGACACACAATTTATGTCCTACCTGGTCCACCCGTTGCCGCGCGGCTCCGCCTCCTTAAATCCAGGTGGGGGGGGACTCATTCAAACGAAGAGTCGACCCCCCCTTGCGTGCATTCCGCCGGGCTCAGCGTTCCCTGGGCGCCGCCATCTTGCTTCCGCCCATGTGACCCTCACTTCCGGTCACATGGGCCTGCACGTCAACAGGAGGAGCGCCGAGCGCAGGAGCCGCAGCCGATCCCAGAGCTCCCGAACCCGGAAGAAGCGGCTTCGGCTCCCCGATACCGCGGCCACCACAGCTTGATGCGGAAGGAAAACCAGGTATTGGGGGAAGCTAGGGGACCCCTACCCAGAGAGGTGCTAGCCCCAGGGCCCTCCAGAGCCTGAAGAGGAGAGGGAGACCCCCCCGACCAGGCTCGGCCCTGAAATAGATTCCCAGAGTCGGGAAAGATTCTCTCTGCTCCGATCCCTGTAGGGACAGGAAGAACACTGGAGAGTGGGAGGGGAGGGGGCCTTTTAATCTCTCTCGCTTCCTGTCCCTACAGAGACCAATAGGACAACCTCCATGGGTGCTGTCATGGAGGGACGTCCTGGAAATCATCATGTTCCGCTAACGTGTGACAAAAAATAAAAAATTCTAGGAACTCGCCATGCCCCTCACGGAATACCTTGGGTTGTCTTCTTTCCAAAATGGGGTCACTTGTGGAGTACTTATACTGCCCTGGCATTTTAGGGGCCCTAATGTGTGAGAAGTAGTTTGAAATCAAAATGTGTAAAAAATGCCCTATGAAATCCTAAAGGTGCTCTTTGAAATGTGGGCCCCTTTGCCCACCTAGGCTGCAAAAAAAGTGTCACATGTGGTATCGCCGTACTCGGAAGAAGTAGGGCAATGTGTTTTGGCGTGTATTTTTTACATATACCCATGCTGGGTGAGAGAAATATGTCTCTAAATATCAACTTTTCCCATTTTTTTTTTTTTATACAAAGTTGTCATTATAGAGATATTTCTCTCACCCAGCATGGGTATATGTAAAATGACACCTCAAAACACATTGCCCAACTTCTCCTGAGTACGGCGATACCACATGTGTGACACTTTTTTGCAGCCTAGATGCGCAAAGGGGCCCAAATTCCTTTTAGGAGGGCATTTTTAGACATTTGGATCCCAGACTTCTTCTCATGCTTTAGGGCCCCTAAAATGCCAGGGCAGTATAAATGGGGTCACATGTGCGGTATTTATACTGCCCTGGCATTTTAGGGGCCCTAAAGCATGAGTCTGGAATATAAATGTCTAAAAAAAAATTACGCATTTGGATTCCGTGAGGGGTATGGTGAGTTCATGTAAGATTTAATTTTTTGACACAAGTTAGTGAAATGAGAATTTGTAAGAAAAAACAAAAAAAATATATCAATTTCCGCTAATTTGTGCCAAAAAAATGTCTAAATGGAGCCTTACAGGGGGGTGATCACCCATATAGATTCCCTGATCACCCCCTGTCATTGATCACCCCCCTGTAAGGCTCCATTCAGATGTCTGTATGATTTTTACAGATCCACGGATACATGGATCGGATCCGCAAAACACATACGGACGTCTGAATGGAGCCTTACAGGGGGGTGATCAATGACAGGCGGGTGATCACCTATATAGATTCCCTGATCACCCCCCCCTGTCAGTAATCATCCCCCCTGTAAGGCACCATTCAGACATCAGTATGTGTTTTGCGGATCCGATCCATAAAACACATATGGACGTCTGAATGGAGCCTTACGGGGGGGGTGATCATCCCATATAGACTCCCTGATCACCCCCCTGTAAGGCTCCATTCAGACGTCCGTATGTGTTTTGCGGATCCGATCTGTGGATCCGCAAAACACATACGGACGTCTGAATGGAGCCTTACAGGGGGGTGATCAATGACAGGGGGGCGATCAGGGAGTCTATATGGGGTGATCAGGGGTTAATAAGTAACAAGGCGGTGTAGTGTAGTGCTACTTATTACAGAGCTGCCTGTCCTCTGGTGGTTGATCCAAGCAAAAGGGACCACCAGAGGACCAGGTAGCAGGTATATTAGACGCTGTTATCAAATCAGCGTCTAATATACCTGTTAGGGGTTAAAAAAAAATGAATCTACAGCCTGCCAGCGAACGATCGCCGCTGGCAGGCTGTAGATCCACTCGCTTACCTGCAGTTCCTGTGTGCGCGCGTTCACAGGAAGTCTCGCGATATGACGCGTGACTCTGCCTGAGACAGCCGCCTCCGGACCGCGATCCTGCGTTAGGCGGTTAAGGTGAAATAGGGCTGAGTCCTTAAGGGGTTAAGCAAAAAAATCGTGCTCTGGCTCTGGGCTCCAGATGAGTGTGGACACAACTTAAAGTACCATTTGCACGCTTCCCTGAACCGAATAAAATTATCACCCCCCACCCCGAGAATCTATCCAGGAGAGCAACTTTAGGTTTAGGACAGGTCAGGTAACCACTACTAGGATCAGCCAACAGTGGTCTCTGCATGTGTGAGACGGTTTTGCGGAGGTCATCCACCTCCAGCCCCTGTAGCTGTCTGGTCAGTGCAGCGATAACATCCATGGCTGAATGGTTATTGGCAGTTTATAATGTCACGATCAGTGACATTATAAAGGATTCCTCTACCACAAACCATAAGTTATGCTCCATGGTAGTGGATTCCATAACGAAATTGTTAGATAACCCGAACCTTGTATGCCGAGCTTGAAAACAAAAGTGATCTGGTATAATGGCAGAGCTACACAGAGACATAAAAACACCTGCCACTTGTCTGCACCTTGCTGATAGAGCTGGATCTAGATATGAAAACACATCCAAGTGGCAGAAGACACAAATGCCAGCAGTGTCGCAGGGCGACACCATTGTCATACATCATGTGGAAAGTCACCCAGTCACCCTGTGAGCTGCAGGCTACGACCTCGCACGACCGTGGTCTGCAACAACTGCCTGCAGCTCTCCCACACCACCAAACTAGGAAGGCTCTTAGCGCGTCGACGCAGCTTCCCGCCCATTCTGTTGCTCAGGCGCCGCCCACGGGCTGGGCAGTGCCTGCTTGAGACAGAACTGGTTACGGAGCTGCTGACGCCCGATGGGTGAAGAGCTGGTGACTGTGCTACTCACCATCCCGCAGGATTTCCTGTACCCAGAGGCCGGATAGATCCGTCCTTGTTTGTGCGGCGGTAAGTGGCGGCAGAGTGTGCGGTGCTTTGTGCCCTGTATGTGGCACTTGTGTGTTTGGTCTGTACGAACTTACAATGACACCGGAGAACCGCACTGGTTGATGGGCTGTGGGCGTCCTCATATACCGCAGGAGTGGCCCTGCGTACCGCATGTATGTATGACATGAGGCAGGGGTGAGTCCTCGGTGAGCCTGGGGGCTGCCTCCGGATGCTTGGGGTTTCCCTGGGCAGTGGGATCTGTTGCTTCTGTGTAGATGGAATAGATGCTATTATACAGTATTTCATGTATTCACTGGGGTAGCAGTCCCATGTAACTGGAATTCCCAGCATATTAACCCTGTGGCAGCCTTCCACACATTCCTCCCACAGCTACATTCATTGCTTGCACATATTTCTGTCCTGTCTCTGAAAATCAGTTTTCTCCGTTTCTGCGGTGAGTACGTTCAGTTTTACCAACTCCATTCAGATGCCTGGAACAGGCGTACAAATCCCTGCTGTCAGAACAGCCTCATGTGACTGTACCTCAAGGGTTTGGCCACACTGGATGACTCTTGCCGGAAATCGTACACCACCGCAAAAATCCCTCTTTGCAGTGCATGGATTGACATGCTGCAGATGGCAACCCACAGTGTAAACTGACATGCCATTTCTGAAAGTCTCATCCACTTTTCTGCTGCATACAAAGCCGCTCAATCCGCAGCGTTTGCGTCCCATGTGGCCGTATCCAGTCCCTGGTCTCATCCATCAGTTCTACATGTGGCAGTGGCGAATCCCGCAACACTCTTCGCCATTAGATAGGCATCTGTTCCTTTTAGATATTGCCATTACTGTGTCTGCTGGGGAACTCCCAGATACGTGAATTGGCCATGATTTTACTAGATTGTCATATTGGTCCTCATCATCATCATTTATACCGGACCATGGTCTTATGGCAGCATAATCTCGCTACTACTCCTATGACCTTGGCAGGGAATACAGATTCACAGGGTTATTTTTGTATGCCAGTGCCATGAACGACAGCCGTATTCCTGCTACATGCGTGTCTGTATATTCCAAAGGGCAGTCTGAAATGATAAATGTGCAATTCCCCTTCCTCCATCAGAGGATCGATCGGGTACTGTTAGATTTGTCCTGCCTATCCCTACTCTTAGGCCTCATGCACATGGCCGTAGCCGTTCTTGCAGACCACAAATTGCAGATCCACAAAACACGGAAAGCAACCGCGTGTGTTCTGCATTTTGTGGAACGGAAGGTCCTGTCCTTGTCTGTAATGTGGACAAGGATAGGACATGTTCTATATTTTTACAGATGCCACGGAACAGACATACAGATGTGGACATCACACCGTGTGCCGTTCATATCTTATGCGACCTCATTGAAGTGAATACGCCTGCATCCCAAAAATGCAAAGTGGATGCAGACAAAAACAGTCACATGCACCAGCCCTTAGGCCAAGGATAGGCTGTTCCGTTATGGACCGGACGTTCCGTTCTGCAATGATGGCTACGGCCGTGTGCACCAGCCCTTAGGCCAAGGATAGAATGTTCAGTTATGGACTGGACGTTCCGTTCTGCAGTGGTGGCTGCCCTTAGGCCAAATATAGGATGTTCAGTTATGGACCAGACGTTCCGTTCTGCAATGACTGCTATGGCCGTGTGCACCATCCCTTAAACTGCTATAAAAGATACTTGCACCTCGCTTTTGTGGAGAATAAGAGGTGACCCAGACGGGATATGTTCACATGGAGCATTTTCTGCTCTGAAAAAACCTTGGTGCACAATTCTCACTTGATTTTCCCTGGGGCGGTGTTTGGTGCTGTTTTAGCAAGGATTTTCTTTCATGCCCATTTTCAATGGGAATTCTCAATGCGGATTTCACCTGGAATCATGTCAAGAATGGACAGGACGCTTCTTTTTTCCGCTTTGATCTCTTTAGGATCTTATGGGCTAATGTCTTCAATCTCTTCTACACGGTGGCGGATGAGACTCCTTTTTCAGATTGCCTACATTTTTTTTAACCATTATTAGAACATTTGTGTATTGTGCAGCACTTCATGTATTCACGTATATCGTCTAATAAATTATGTGATTAAAAATAAATTCCCAGCCTGAGAGTTGCAGGGGGAAGAAAACGCTGCTGCGGTCCCATTATCCACCAACAGTTTTTCTCCAGTGTGGGGGGTGACTATGGTGGTCTCCACCGTGGCATTGGAATCCAGCAGTCATTCACTGGCTTCCATCCTTGTTACTAGGAATCAGACATATTTGCATCTTGCAGATGGTGCACACAAAATATTCATTAGACCCCATGCACGCGACTGCATGTATTTTGCAGTCCACAAATTGCAAAATATAAATGCTGTCTTAATGGACACGGCTGTCTACATGAGACCTTGGTCTCTATGAATTAGTTCGATATTATTTTTTTATTTTTTGTTTTGTTAGCGGGTGCTGCATCCCAGTGTTTGTAGCTCGTTTGTGGAATATTTTGTGCATTCAGATGCTGGGGCGTTACTTGTATCTTTTAGAGCGTAGTTGACATTATTAGTAGTGTTGAGCGAACTTGTGTTTTAAGTTCGGCGTCTAAAGTTCGGGTTGGGGTTATCGAAGTATCCCGTTATGGATTCCGCTACCACGGACCATAACGGAATTTAGAATCCATAACGGGATACTTCGATAACCTGAACTCGAAGTTCGCTCAACACTAGTTATTAGTATTGTTGTAAATCCTCATGAGTTCGCGGTCTGAATCCATGTGTATGTGGATGAGGATGAAGCTCCAAAGCCGTGCTAATGCCGGTGATCCTAATTATATTTCTACGGGCGGCTGATTTAAGAGCAGTGATGAGTACGGCTGTACTGATGAAACTTATGTAAACTCGTTAACTCAGATGGTGTGCTCGTCTGTGTGTGTGTGTGTATATATATTACACACACAGTACAGACCAAAAGTTTGGACACACCTTCTTATTCAAAGAGTTTTCTTTATATTTTAATGACTATGAAAATTGTAGATTCACACTGAAGGCATCAAAACTGTGAATTAACACATGTGGAATTATATACATAACAAAAAGGTGTGAAACAACTGAAAATATGTCATATTCTAGGTTCTTCAAAGTAGCCACCTTTTGCTTTGATTACTGCTTTGCACACTCTTGGCATTCTCTTGATGAACTTCAAGAGGTAGTCACCTGAAATGGTCTTCCAACAGTCTTGAAGGAGTTCCCGGAGATGCTTAGCACTTGTTGGCCCTTTTGCCTTCACTCTGCGGTCCAGCTCACCCCAAACCATATTGATTGGGTTCAGGTCCGGTGACTGTGGAGGCCAGGTCATCTGGCGTAGCACCCCATCACTCTCCTTCATGGTCAAATAGACCTTACACAGCCTGGAGGTGTGTTTGGGGTCATTGTCCTGTTGAAAAATAAATGATGGTCCAACTAAATGCAAACCGGATGGAATAGCATGCCGCTGCAAGATGCTGTGGCAGCCATGCTGGTTCAGTATGCCTTTAATTTTGAATAAATCTCCAACAGTGTCACCAGCAAAGCACCCCCACACCATCACACCTTCTCCTCCATGCTTCACGGTGGGAACCAGGCAGGTAGAGTCTAGGCCTGCACAATATATCGCCAAAGCAATCGCAATGAATCGCCATATCGCAATCGCCAATTGGCTGACCCTAAAATGCTGCAATTATATTACCATATTTTTTGCTTTATAAGACAAACTTTTTTCCCCCCTAAAAGTGGTGGGAAAATGGCAGTGCGCCTTATAAAGCGATGGTTGACTTTTTACATGGTTGACACGGCTGTATCGTCGGCCGCTATGCTGCACAGCGCGGCCGGCGAGACATCAGTTGCAGTGCGGGGAGGGAGGAGGGGCTGGAGGCAAGTCGTTATTTTAATGAACAAATGTTCTTTTATTTATTCTATTTTATTTATCTGTTCTGTGCAGTGCTATTATGAAAATGGCAAGTTTTGTATTTTGTACTTTTGCAGTAATGCAAATATGTTAATTAATTTAGTAAAAGATGTTTTATTTTGAAAAACAGTGTGCATTTCAGTTCTTGAGTTAAGCATAACTACATTCCAGCATTATCAGTAATTTGTGTGCTTTTGCCTTGAAAATTCAAGGAAATAGACCTCTAGCACAATTCCCTTAAAATATCACATCGCATACCGTTATCGCAATATTTAGGGCCCTAATCGCAATCGCACAAAATTCCCATATCGTGCAGCCCTAGTAGAGTCCATCCGTTTACCTTTTAAAAGTCGCACAAAGATACGGTGGTTGGAACCAAAGATCTCAAATTTGGACTCATCAGACCAAAGCACAGATTTCCACTGGTCTAATGTCCATTCCTTGTGTTCTTTAGCCCAAACAAGTCTCTTCTGCTTGTTGCCTGTCATTAGCAGTGGTTTCCTAGCAGATATTCTACCATGAAGGCCTGATTCACACAGTCTCCTCTTAACAGTTGTTCTAGAGATGTGTCTGCTGCTAGAACTCTGTGTGGCATTGACCTGGTCTCTAATCTGAGCTGCTGTTCACCTTTAATTTCTGAGGCTGGTGACTCGGATGAACTTATCCTCCGCAGGAGAGGTGACTCTTGGTCTTCCTTTCCTGGGGCGGTCCGCATGTGAGCCAGTTTCTTTGTAGCGCTTGATGGTTTTTGTGACTGCACTTGGGGACACTTTCAAAGTTTTCCCAATTTTTCGGACTTCTTAAAGTAATGATGGCCACTCGTATTTCTTTACTTAGCTGCTTTTTTCTTGCCATAATACAAATTCTAACAGTCTATTCAGTAGGACTATCAGCTGTGTATCCACCTGACTTCTCCACAACGCAACTGATGGTCCCAACCCCATTTATAAGGCAAGAAATCCCACTTATTAAACCTGACACACCTGTGAAGTGAAAACCATTTCAGGTGACTACCTCTTGAAGCTCATCAAGAGAATGCCAAGAGTGTGCAAAGCAGTAATCACAGCAAAAGGTGGCTACTTTGAAGAACCTAGAATATTACATATTTTCTGTTTCACATTTTTTTGTTATGTATATAATTCCACATGTGTTAATTCATAGTTTTGATGCCTTCAGTGTAGGGCTGAAACAATTATTCGAATAACTCGATTAAATCGAGTCAAAAAATTCATCGATGCAGTTTCCCTGCATCGAGGAATCGTTCAGATCACGTGATCACGGAGCGGGAGTGAAATTAAGCGTCTCACTCACCGCTTCCGTGTCCTCCGGAGCCAGAGAGGCAGGACTGAGCGGCCGGCACAGCTGAGGAGGGAGGGAGGGAGGGAGGAGGAGGGAGTCTCTCCCTCCCCACTGTGCGCGGCTGCCGCTGAAGACCAAGGAGGAGGGGAGGGGAGGAGGGGAGGGACTGTGGCCACTGCACCACCAATGAATGTGCCGGCCATATCCCACAGGGTCCCCCTCCTCCCCCCCCATCATTGGTGGCAGTGTCAGTTCCGATCGGAGCCCCAGCAGTGTAATGCTGGGGCTCCGATCGGTTACCATGGGAGCCAGGACGCTGCTTAAGTCCTGGCTGCCATGGTATGTTAGTGAGCAGAGAGCAGCGCATTATACTCACGTGCGCTGTGGCCGGCGGTCGCTCCTTCTCATAGGTCTGTGCGGCGCATTGCTAATGCTGTAAGCATTAGCAATCCGCCGCACAGACAGAAGGAGCGACCGGCGGCCACAGCACACGTGAGTATAATGCGCTGCTCTCTGCTCACTAACATACCATGGCAGCCAGGGCTTCAGTAGCGTGACTCCTGGCTGCCATGGTAACCGATCGGAGCCCCAGCATTACACTGCTGGGGCTCCGATCGGAACTGACACTGCCACCAATGATGGGGGGGGGGGAGGAGGGGGACCCTGTGGCCACTGCCACCAATGATTAATACTGGGGAGGGGGGGTTGCGTTACCAGAGGGGGCATATCAGAGGCTGGGGGAGGCAGATCAGAGGCTGGGGGAGGCAGATCAGAGGCTGGGGGGAGGCAGATCAGAGGCTGGGGGGAGGCAGATCAGAGGCTGGGGGGAGGCGGGGCAGATCAGAGGCTGGGGGGAGGGGGGGCAGATCAGAGGCTGGGGGGAGGGGGGGGGAGGCAGATCAGAGGCTGGGGGGAGGCAGATCAGAGGCTGGGGGGAGGGGGGGAGGCAGATCAGAGGCTGGGGGAGGGGGGGGAGGCAGATTAGAGGCTGGGGGAGGGGGGGGGAGGCAGATTAGAGGCTGGGGGCAGGGGGGGAGGCAGATCAGAGGCTGGGGGCAGGGGGGGAGGCAGATCAGAGGCTGGGGGCAGGGGGGGAGGCAGATCAGAGGCTGGGGGGAGGGGGGAGGCAGATCAGAGGCTGGGGGCAGGGGGGGGCAAGCAGATCAGAGGCTGGGGGGAGGGAGAGTGGTTAATGGAGGCTGCAAGCACCACCTTGGCATGTATAAAGTTATTGGTTTAGAGAGGGGTTAATGAAGGCACCTCCAAGGTGCTTTCATTAACCCCTACAAACCAATAACTTTATACATGCCTAATGCCAAGGTGCTTCCATTAACCCCTCCAAACCCAATGGGCATGTATAAAGTTATTGGTTTGGAGGGGTTAATGGAAGCACCTTGGCATTAGGCATGTATAAAGTTATTAACCCCTTCAAACCAATAACTTTATACATACCTAATTACGTACGTTATTTTAAGTAGCTTTTTCTTATTAGATTACTCGATGAATCGAGAAATATAATCGATAGAATACTCGATTACAAAAATATTAGTTTACTGAAGCCCTACTTCAGTGTGAATCTACAATTTTCATAGTCATGAAAATAAAGAAAACTCTTTGAATGAGAAAGTGTGTCCAAACTTTTGGTCTGCACTGTATATGTGTATGTGTGTGTGATATATTTTTTTTTTTTATTTCTCTCTGTGCCACGGGAGGTGATCCATGGCCACTCTCCTGCTCCTCGCTGGCAAGCTGTACAGCCCTGCTGTATTCTTTCTGCAGTAGGACAAAAATCTGTCTGAATCATCAAACTATGGGCCACCTATATTTCTACTTTAGTTTTATTATTCATTCATATGAAATACTGTGTAGTATATCAAAAAGCATCCAGTGGCCAGTAGTGATGGCCAGTTCGCAGTGTTCGCCGACGAACACATGCAATCTGCCATCTTCACTCCTAATTCCGGCGATGCAGAGGTAAGTCCTTGCCTGCGCCGCGAGCCGCTCTGAAACACATGCGGTAACCGGGAGCAGGCAGTACCTCTGCATCGCCGGGCTTGGGAGTGAAGATGGCAGATCGCATGTGTTCGTCGGCGAACACTGCATCGCTGGTGGCCAGTCCTGCACCACAGAAACCCCTAGGAGTTCGGCTTCCGTGCCTGTGAAAAACTGAGCACATTTCATGTCCCAGACGCGTTAAGCAGTGCCCGATTTGCCTGCCGCCAGGTATCCCCTGCCATAGCAGATGTGTATTATATACTTATGCCACCTTTACCCTTGCACAATGTTATGGAGATTTCGGATTTAGTATTTTCTTGTCTATGCAGAAGTTGATGGAGAGGAAAGCATTTTTATGTGATACCCAGATTTATTTGTTATGATTTATTGTACTATATACACGAAGGCTGAACGGACACATTGAATATTGGTCCTGACGGCTAATGCTTTTGACTTGTCTTCTGTGTATGTAATTATTGGTCTTGTTCCTACAGTATATGGTTTATTCTTGGTATATGCTCCATGTAGCAGTTTGTATTTGAAAATATTCTTAATATCCTGCTGTTTAATCTTTTTGTTCCTCAGGTATTTCTGGTTTCACATTGTGTACAGGCAATCCATGAATTAAACCTAGCTAGAATTTGAGCGATATACAGATCGTCCTGACTGGTTCCCTCCCCGCTCGCTGCTTCCCCTCCTTTGTGCTTTTCATTCCAATGTTCTACTGTTGCCCTTGAGGTCACGGTTGGATAGCTGGTGTCACCTATTTGTAACAGATGTCCACTGTCACAGCTAAAGCAATGGAAACCACTAGAAATTGCAAACATTTAGATATACGTTTTAACGTAAGACTTAAAGTATACTTGGGACAAAAATTTCAATCTTTCATGGACTCAATATGCCCCTCACGGAATACCTTGGGGTGTCTTCTTTCCGTATGTGATTTCAAACTATCACATGTGGGGTATTTATACTGCCCTGGCATTTTAGGGGCCCTAAAGCGTGAGAAGAAGTCTGGAATATAAATGTCTAAAAATTTTTACGCATTTGGATTCCGTGAGGGGTATGGTGAGTTCATGTGAGATTTTATTTTTTGACACAAGTTAGTGGAATATGAGACTTTGTAAGAAAAAAAAAAAAAAAAAACAATTTCCGCTAACTTGTGCCCAAAATATTTCTGAATGGAGCCTTAAAGGGAGTGATCAATTACAGGGGGGTGATCAGGGAGTCTTCTAGGGTGATCACCAACCTGTCATTGATCACCCCCCTGTAAGGCTCTATTCAGACGTCCGTATGTGTTTTGCGGATCCGCTGTGTAGTGTTTTGCGGATCCGATCCATGGATGCGTGGATCCGTAAAACGCATACGGACGTCTGAATGGAGCCTTACAGGGGGGTGATCAGGGGTTCATAAGGGGTTAATAAGTGACAGGGGGGGTGTAGTGTAATGGTGTTTGGTGCTTGGTGCTACTTTACAGAGCTACCTGTGTCCTCTGGTGGTCGATCCAAGCAAAAGGGACCACCAGAGGACCAGGTAGCAGGTATATTAGACGCCGTTATCAAAATGGCGTCTAATATACCTGTTAGGGGTTAAAAAAATCACATCTACAGCCTGCCAGCGAACGATCGCCGCTGGCAGGCTGTAGATCCACTCTCTTACCTTCCGATCCTGTGAACGTGCCTGTGTGAGCGTGTTCATAGGAAGTCTCGAGATATGACGCGTAGATGCGTGACTGTGCCTGGGACAGCCGCCTCCGGACCGCGATCCTGCGTAAGGCGGTTCCAGAGGCGGTTAAAGGGAACCTGTCACCGGGATTTTGGGTATAGAGCTGAGGACATGGGTTGCTAGATAGCCACTAGCACATATGCAATATCCAGTCCCCACAGCTCTGTTTGCTTTTATTGTGTAAAAAAAAATAAAAAAAAATTGATACATATGCAAATTAACATAAGAGTCATGTCTTACTTGTGTGACCAGAGAAGAGTCATATTTTCAAGCTCTGACTCATCTCAGGTTAATTTGCATATGAATCTAATCGTTTTTTTACACAATAAAAGCACACAGAGCTATGGGGACTGGGTATTGCGGATGTGCTAGTGGCCATCTAGCAACCCATGTCCTCAGCTCTATACCCAAAATCCCGGTGACAGGTTCCCTTTAAAGGGGTTGTCTCATGACAGACAATGAGGGCATATCGCTAGGATATGCGCTTATTGTCTTATAGGTGCGGGTCCCAATGCTGGAACTCGCACCTTTTATCGAGAGCCAAGCCTCGAAAGTAAAGGAAGGCGCACTGCGCTTGCGCAGCCGCCCTCCATTCATTTTCTATGGGGCCGCTGAAAATAGCCAAGCGCTGGCTTGGCTATTTCCATCGGGTCCACAGAAGTGAATGGGAGCGATGGCCAGTCATCCCCATTTACTTCTATGGGGAACCGGCTTGGTGGTAACCAGATCGGCGTCCTCCAGCCACCACATTGCGGGGCTCCACCTATAAGACAATGGGGGCATATCCTAGCGACACCTGGGACCCCCGCAGATCGGCTGTTAGAGAGGTCCCCGGCACTTGCAGTGGTACCACGACTTTCTCTCCTCTTTTCCCAGGCCAAGTGATGACACGTTCATTTGTCAAACGGCCTAGGTGCAATTCAGCCCCATTCACTTATCTGTCGTACCAAGCACAGCCACTGTACAATGTACGGCGCTGATCAGATACTGTTGACCTAAGTCTCAGAAAACCCTTTTAATGTTTGAGTTGTAATGATTATCTGCTACTTTAAATGCACCATTATACAAGGATTGCTATCGATCACCAATAAGATGGCCCGTTGACTATTGAGCACAGAAAGAGCAGAGATTTCCATGTATAAAATTGCAAGTTTTACCAAACCTTTTCCCAGAATAGTAAACTATGCATCAGTCTGCTTAGCAGTGCACGTTCTGCTGCATGCAGATTGCACTGTACTTCGTGGTGATAGGTCCTCCTTAAAGTATCACCCACAGTACAAATGGAGAAAGCAAACACTTTTTTCTGAAAGAGAAATCTTGAATTCGAGTAATATTAATGACATGACTGAACACCCAGGGGTAGGTAGGAGAATGAATGAGAGTGGATGAAGCGGTGTCTGAGCATGGACTGCCTTCAGTATCTCCAGAGCTTGAAGCACAATTTCCATCTAAAGACAGACATGTTGACAGCTGCTCCGGACTCCTCCTTAGAAAACTACATTGATCGCGATTTCCACGTAAGCGCTGCTCCACCCTTTCCCCTCTTTTTTTCCGTTTCTCGGCTTGGCATCTCTCTAGTCCAGACGCCAGTACTCTTTAGTAATTGTCATGTGACTGTTGCCTGCCATCATAGATGAGAACTGGGCAAATAACATGAGGCTGATAGCACATTATATAGGCTGTTGTGCCAGTTCACACTGCAGCTTGAAGTGCCTGTTTGCCATATGTGTCGGGCAGTTATCCACAGGCTCCTAATAGCCCAGTGAGGGCCAGAGGAGTGTCCGTTATATGCTGTATGTAAGAGCGCAGAGGACTGGAATGTAGCTGGACAGCTTATCTTGCGCTTTCTGCTTTTTTATAGTATAGCACAGTTGCTCCACCCTCCTTGTTATATATTTCGGTTTTGTTAGTTTTCTGTTTTCCTCCCATTTCTGCTGTCTCTTCTCTCTCTACTGTCTGACACTGGACCTGCTTACAGAATGGAACAGTTTATAAATGGAACACTGCCCCCTCATTCTCAGGAGCAAGGCATGCTGGGAGCTCTGCTTTATGTTTTCCAGGCTGTGTTTTTTTTTTTTTTTTTTTTTTAACTCTTGCAGCTCAGAAGGGTAGGGTGTGGTACAAGCGTAGGAGGCTGAAAGAAGCAGGGTGTGTAGCTGGAACTCTGTTTCTGCATATGTTCTTACTCCTCTGCAGGTATTCTTAGTGGGAGCAGAATGAGGAATCTGCCAGGTTACAGAGAGGATCGTTTTCTGCAGGTCGCAGTCCCTGTGTTGAGCTACTATATTGTTAAATTTCTTCAGACACCTCCAGTAATTCTAGTGTATGTGGGTGGCCTTGTGATCTTACCACGGCAACCCTGGGATGGGGTGGGGGGGGGGGGGGTGGCTAGTAATGCAATAAAGATGTGGCCAATCCTTTCTCACAGTGTAGCGTTGGATACCTCATCCCTTCTTCCTTTATTGCATTGATCGTTGTGATGATTTTCTGGGTTTTTGAATAAGAATTCTGACCTTTACCTAACTGTGATGATTTTCTGGGTTTTTGAATAAGAATTCTGACCTTTACCTAACTGGTTCCCATTAGAAAAGCCCTTCACAGCGTGCCTGGATTAGACCATCCCTTTTCTGGCGTCTTTCCACCACTTCTGGGGCAGCAGGGCAGGATTCCCCCATCTCTTTTAGTCATAGCTTTAAAAATAGCACAAAGAGGCTTCTCACTGGGGTGCACCCAGACTGAGGTGGAGGGGGTTAGTTATTAAAGGCACAGGCTGATCGAGACCAGCAGATGATACTTGCCTAGTAGTGTACATGGGCTAGGAAGCAAAGCTTCATCAAGCTTCTTGCCTGCCTTGAAGGAAATAGCTTTAGGAATCTATTCCAAAAGGCCAGCTCTAAAGTTTTACTGCCTGCCTTCTAACAACATATGATCAGTGGAGTCATTATTTGTCTTGAAGCAGTGCAAACAGAAGCAAAGTAAGATAAGAGCCTCTGGAAATGAAACACATGCAAGTACAGGCAAGTTATGGCTGAGAGTAGAAAGCTTTTGGATGATGTCAACTGCTAAAGTTATTTTGTGGTTCCTACAAAAATCTTGGAGGACCTGTCCGGCATGTGTCATAAAGGTGCGGTGGCTGGTGGGTTTAGCACCAAGGACTTTGGCATTATGCTCCCTCTTCTTAATGAGAAATGTTTGAGCATGTGCATCCATATTCCTTCAAAATGAATGACCGTGCAAAAGATATCAACGCTCCTACTTAGATTTCCCCTCAGAGAAGCGTGGCAATGCCCGTGAATGAGCAGCAGACACCCATTATTCTTGGAATAATTAGGAGTCCTTTGGGAAATCTCGCAGAACAGGATTTGATCCTGTTACTGACAGTAAGTATATGGTTCGTGCACAAAGCCATAATCCAACAGGGAATATGTCATCAGAAAATGAGCTATTGTTTAAATCAAGTTTTTCTGTTAACCCCTTCACTACCAAACCACTTAAATCCCACTTTCACTTTGTGTTAATAACTTTAAAACACTTTTTTACTTTTCCAGGCCATTCTGAGACTTTTCTCGTGACATATTGTACTTTATGACAGTGGTAAAATTTAGTTATAAAAAATACGAAATTAACCAAAAATTTGAAAATATTAGCACATTTCCATTTCCCTACTTTTATAATAGATAGCATTACATTTCCCATATGTCTACCTCATATTTGGATCATTTTGGGAATGCCATTTTATATTTTGGGGACGTTAGAAGGCTTAGAAGTTTAGAAGCAAAGCTTAAAATTTTGCAGAAAATGTCTAAAAACCACTTTTTAAGGACCAGTTCAGGTCTGAAGTCACTTTGTGAGGCTTACATAATAGAAACCACCCAAAAGGTATTCAAAACTGATTTTACAAACTTTGTTAACCATTTAGGTGTTCCACAAGAATTAATGGAAAATGGAGAGGAAATTTCAGAATTTCAAATTTTTGGGAAAAATTTGCCATTTTAATAAATTTTTTTCAGCTAACAAAGCAAGAGTTAACAGCCAAACAAAATTCAATATTTTTTGCCCTGATTCTGTAGTTTGCAGAAACTCCCCATATGTGGTCGTAAACTGCTGTATGGGCACACGGCAGACCTCAGAAGGAAAGGAACGCCATATGGTTTTTGAAAAGCAGACTTCACTAGGATAATTTTAAGCTGCCATGTCACATTTGAAGACCCCCTGATGCACCCCTAGAGTATAATAAAATTACCCCATTTTGGAAACTACAGGATAAGGTGGCAGTTTTGTTGGTATTTTAGGGTACATATGATTTTTGGTTGCTCTATATTACACTTTTTGTGAGGTAAGGTAGCAAAAACAGCTATTTTCGAACCGTTTTTATTTTTTGTTATTTACAGTGTTCATCTGACAGGTTAGATCATGTGGTATTTTCATAGAGCAGGTTGTTACGAACTCGAACATACCAAATATGACACGTTTTGGTTTGTTTCAGTTTTACATAATAAAGCATTTTTGAAAAAAAAATACTTTGTCTCCATATTCTTAAAGCCATAGTTTTTATTTTATTTTATCTTCGGTGACTTATATAGGGGCTAATTTTTTCAGTATGAGATGACTGATTGGTACTATTGTAGGGTGCATATGACTTTTTGATCGCTTGGTATTGCCCTTTTTGTGATGTAAGGTGACAAAAAATGTCTTTTGACACCTTTTTTTTATGGCATTCACCTGGTGTGAATAGAGTGGTTAGGTCATGTGATATTTTTATAGAGCTGGTTGTTATGAACACGGCAATTCCTAATATGTATTATTTTTTTTTTTTTTTTTTTTCACTTTAGCACAATAATAGCAGTTTTGAAGCAGAAAAAAAAATCTTATTTTAGTATCTCCATTGTCTGAGAGCCATAGCTTTTTTAATTTTTTGACCGATTGTCTTAGGTTGGGTCTCATTTTTAACGGGATTTGGTGACTGTTAGGTACTATTTTGGTGGGGCATACGCCTTTTTGGTCGCTTGGTATTGCACTTTTAGTGATGTAAGGTGACGACCTATATTTTTTATAATTTTTTATATTCTTTTTTGCAGGTTTTTTTTTTTTTTTTTTCTTTTTCTTTTCGGGGGTTAGGTCATGTGATATTTTTATAGAGTCAGTCAATACAGATGAGGCAATACCCAATATGTCTACTTTTCTTTTTTCACAATTTTTTTACAATGAACTTTTTTAGGGCTGCAACGATTAATCGATGTAATCGATTATATTCGATAACTGGATTCGTTGTCGACGAATCCAGATATCGAATAATCGCCGATTCGTTGCTATGCGGGCGGGCGCTGCATCTTTATTTTACCTTTTTACAATGACGATCCTGTAACAGCCAGGCAGAGCGGACGGCGGCGTAACGTCACTCACTCACGTGACGCACCTGCTCCGCCTCCTTCATTCATGAGGTGGGCGGAGCAGGTGCGTCACGTGAGTGAGTGACGTTACGCCGCCGTCCGCTCTGCCTGGCTGTTACAGGAGCGTTGTTGTAAAAGGTAAAATAAAGATGCAGACGTGATTAGTCTGACTTATAAGCATCGGGGCCGGGGCTGTTATGGGGAGGGGGGGAGGATCTGTCTATGGCACTGCTATGGGGAGGGGGGGGGGGGGGGTCTGTGTATAGCACTGCTATGGGGAGGGGGGAGGATCTGTCTATGGCACTGCTTTGGGGAGGGGGGGGGTCTGTGTATAGCACTGCTATGGGGTGGAGGGGGGGGGGGGTCTGTGTATGGCACTGCTATGGGAAGGGGGATCTGTGCACTGTTATGCACATATCCCCCTCTCCATAACAGCGCCACCCACAGATCCCCCTCTCCATAACAGCGCCACCCACAGATCCCCCTCTCCATAACTGCGCCGCCCACAGATCCCCCTCTCCATAACTGCGCCGCCCACAGATCCCCCTCTCCATAACTGCGCCGTCCACAGATCCCCCTCTCCATAACTGCGCCGTCCACAGATCCCCCTCTCCATAACTACGCCGTCCACAGATCCCCCTCTCCATAACTACGCCGTCCACAGATCCCCCTCTCCATAACTACGCCGTCCACAGATCCCCCTCTCCATAACTACGCCGTCCACAGATCCCCCTCTCCATAACTACGCCGTCCACAGATCCCCCTCTCCATAACTACGCCGTCCACAGATCCCCCTCTCCATAACTACGCCGTCCACAGATCCCCCTCTCCATAACAGCGCCACCCACAGATCCCTCTCCATAACAGCGCCACCCACAGATCCCTCTCCACAACTGCGCCGTCCACAGATCCCCCTCTCCACAACTGCGCCGCCCACAGATCCCCCTCTCCATAACTGTGCCGCCCACAGATCCCCCTCTCCATAACTGCGCCGTCCACAGATCCCCCTCTCCATAACTGCGCCACCCACAGATCCCCCATAATAGTGTCGTCCACAGATCCCCCATAAGTGTCGTCCACAATTTGTTTTAATATGGCCTTTGAACATATTTTTTCAAGTAAGATCATATATACCTCTGTTTTGTAATTTTGTCGTTTTTGCCGATTAATCAATTAATCGTAGAAATTAATCGGCAACTAATCGATTATTCAAATAATCGTTAGCTGCAGCCCTAAACTTTTTACCTTATTTATGGAAAAGGATGCTTTTTTTAAATCTTTATTTTACTTGAAACTTTATTTATTTTTTTAAACTTTTTTTATTGTCCCACTCTGGGACTTCAACATTTGGGGGTCTGATCCCCTTTACATTGCATTAAAATACTTCTCTATTGTGATGCTTTGGCTGTAAGTGTATTGCCATTTTAATACGCTTACCTCCTGCTTGCCTGTGAGATCCAGGGGGCTGGATCTCACATGTTCTCCGGGAAGGCAGCCACGATGCCTATGGAAGGCATCGGGCTGCCTTCCCTGCCATGGCGTCCTCGTCACAGCAGCGCAGGGACCCCATGAACACCGACACCCATGATGATACCACCACTGTGCAAGGGTTAATGCAGCTGCTGCACCTGCCCGATCAGCGTGCCGTACCTGTTCTGAGTTGGGATTTCTGTCTCGCATTTTTGCACTGTACGTATATGGTGCTGGTATCCTAAGGGTTAAACATATTTGTAAAGAATTTTAGTTATTTTTAACTTTTCATGTCACTATATAAAACAAAAACCTTTCTCACTGGCTCCTAAGCCTTGTAATCGGTGCCACTTCCTGTTCTGTACAGATAACATTATCAGCAGTCATCTCATTATCATCACATGCAGGATTATAATGACAGGTAACCCCTCAGCATAGATTTCATAGGATCCACCATTCACAGTAGGTGATGGTCACAGCATATCTACTCCCTTCTTGTACGCAGGTCACAGAGCAAGTCTTGAAAACTCTCCCATAGAAGTAAATGGGAGTCATGTATCAAAACTTAATGCCAGATTTCTGGCTTAATAAAATTGCTAAATTTGGCACAAAGGACCTTTTGTGCAAAAAAGTTTCTGCCACTTAAAGTGAGTGCAGCTTAGGCTACTTTCACACTCTCATTTGGTGCAGATCTGTCATGGATCTGCACAGACGGATCCATTCAGATAATGCAAATGTCTGCATCCATTCAGAACGGATTTGTTTGTATTATCTGTAACATAGCCAAGACGGATCAGTCATGATTGAACAACATTGAAAGTCAATGGAGGACTGATCCGTTTTCAGTTGTGCCAGATTGTGTCATAGAAAGCAGATCTGTTCCCATTGACTTACATTGTGTGTCAGGGCGTTTGGCTCATTCGTCAGACGGACACCAAAACGCCATTCCACGGAATGGAAGTACGGCTGCGGACAGCACATGATGAAATGAATGGGTCTGCATCCGATCCCCAAAATTGCAGAAAGGATGTGGAAATTAAAATACGGTTGTGCGAATGGGCCCTTAGGTTGGCGTGCTTCTGGTGGGATTGTACGCAATACAATTGATCATTGTCTCATATGTATGGCCAGCTTATGTACAGAATGTATGTACCAAGTGTGAGATCAGCTTTCCCAGGCCCCAGTTGGATTCCAAATTTGCGTATTTGCGTACATTGTCATGATACTATATATGACAGATCACAGCATTTATGTGTATCTTATATAACCAATATGCCTCCATCACAGCCCCACAGAAGTTGTTACCCAGCTTTCCCAGACTGCAGAAATACATTAAGAAAGCCCTAACTATCATATAGGAGGCTAACTACCATGACTTGCTGGCTAAGGCTACTTTAACATCTGTGTTCTGCTGTCCAGTTTTGAGATCCGGCACAGGCTCGCAAAACCACAGCACAACGCTTCAGTTTTGTCCCCAACCAACTGGAACCAGTGCACCAGAAACCATTCCGCTCCGGGTTGTTGCGTTTCCATGCTGGACACACAAACCTGGTAAGTCAATGGTGCTGGATCCGTGTTTATTTATTTTTGTGCATTTAAAAACTGGATTTGGCACCCATTGACTTACAATGGTTTTAGTGCCAAACGGCAAAAACGCAGGTGTCGACGTAGCCTAGGAATCCCTGTGAAATTACAATGGACAAATGCAATGACTGTTCCTCAATATTGTAGCATCGCTAGCAGAATTGCCTTTTCTATTCCCTGGAAAACTGCGTAACATAACATTTGGAGATGTAATGGAGAGTGCAGGATACTAAATCTACCTAATTCAATCCGAAATTGTACTTTTGCTTGCTATATTTGACTTTCAGGTTCCTGGGACAGCTGGGTAACATGACGTGAAGCTGTAATAGAGACTACTAAATATAAAATCTACCTAAATAAACTCCAGTCTCACTCCAGTTCTGTGCCATAGTATCCCATATTTGCCTTTCAGGGTCCCCTGAAAGCTGGGTAACATAGCATGTGGAATTGTAATAGAGACGGCTAAATACAAAATATACCAAAATAAATCCCCATTCTTAGTCCACTATAGTTTCCCATGTTTGCCTCTGTGTCCTAGGAAAGCTGGATGACATACCATGTGGAGCTGTATTAGGGACTCCTAAATACAAAGCTGGTGATTTATCATCTCCATTGCGTCTGAAAAGTAATTCTTAAAAATGGTCACATCGTCCACTTTTTCACTGTCTTCTCCACTTTTCTGAAAAAGGATGTGGCCAGCTTCCCAACAAATTTATCTTAATTTCCACCTGTTTTCTGGCATAATTGAAGCCAGAAATCTACAGCAGCTCTGCTAGAAACATAGGGGGTCATTTAAGATCAGTGTTTTAGACCAGCGGTCCCCAACTGGCCCTGCCGGGCCGCGGCGATCAGGGCCGTCTTTAACGTGGTACTAATGAAGCGCTTCCATTCTTTGGCTCTATCGGCTGTGCAGGGCGCCGCGATACACAGCCAACAGCAGTATGAAGAGGATCGTGATGGTGAGCAGGAGAGGTAAGTGTTTTTTATTTTATTTTCACTGGGGGCTGACATAAGGGCTTATGGCTGACATATGGGGGGGGGGCCTGATGGCTGACACATGGGGGGGGGGGCCTGATGGCTGACATATGGGGGGGGGGCCTGATGGCTGACATATGGGGGGGGGCCTGATGACTGACATATGGGGGGGGGCTGATGGCTGACATATGGGGGGGGCCTGATGGCTGACATATGGGGGGGGGGGGGCCTGATGGCTGACATATGGGGGGGGGGGCCTGATGGCTGACATATGGGGGGGGGGGCCTGATGGCTGACATATGGGGGGGGGGGCCTGATGGCTGACATATGGGGGGGGGGCCTGATGACTGACATATGGGGGGGGGGCTGATGACTGACATATGGGGGGGGGGCTGATGGCTGACATATGGGGGGGGGGGCTGATGGCTGACATATGGGGGGGGGGCCTGATGGCTGACATATGGGGGGGGGGCCTGATGGCTGACATATGGGGAGGGGGGCTGATGGCTGACATATGGGGAGGGGGGCTGATGGCTGACATATGGGGAGGGGGGCTGATGGCTGACATATGGGGAGGGGGGCTGATGGCTGACATATGGGGAGGGGGGCTGATGGCTGACATATGGGGAGGGGGGCTGATGGCTAAAGGTTGGGGGGGTTGATCTGAGGTCTGATTAACATTTGGGGTCTGATTGCTGGTCTGACCTAAGGTGTAATGAAAAATATTTTTTTCTTATTGTTCTACTTTAAAACCTAGGTGCATCTTATATGGGGCGAAAAATATGGTACAGTGCAGCAGAGAACCTAGTCAGTTTATATAGTCGTTATATAGTGTTATATATTTTAATATGCACCTTGTGTGTGTTATGCGCGTGAATCAGTCAGCACCACCTAAGCCCCGCCCACCCGGTCCCTGGGAAAATTGTCTTGCATGAAACTGGTCCTTGGTGCAAAAAAGGTTGGGGACCACTGTTTTAGACGATAGCCTCTACATAACTTCCGCATACCCTCCGCTTGTCTAAATGTAAGCCAGCCTTCTTGCTGGTTTACATTTAGACCACTTTCTATGCCTAATACAGGCGTAGAAAATGATGAATGAGATGGGCCTGCCAGCCCGTCCCCTTCCCCACCCACACCCCCTTTTTTAAGACCCGGTGTGAACGGGAAAAGTTGCAGATGTGTGCCGCAGCAAACTGGTGTATATCTGATAGTACATGACCTCCATAGTGTATTTCTCATACTCCTAATGCAAAAGGGCGTATGAGAGAAGCAATCTAATGATTGCTTGTTTATAGTTCCCTATGGAAATTACAAACCGGATTCCAAAAAAGTTGGGACACTAAACAAATTGTGAATAAAAACTGAATGCAATGATGTGGAGATGGCAAATGTCAATATTTGATTTGTAATAGAACGTAGATGACAGATCAAACGTTTAATCCGAGTAAATTTATAATTTTAAAGGAAAAATACATTGAATCAAATTTTCACGGTGTCAACAAATCCCCAAAAAGTTGGGACAAGTAGCAATAAGAGGCTGGAAAAAGTAAATTTGAGCATAACGAAGAGCTGGAAGACCAATTAACACTAATTAGGTCAATTGGCAACATGATTGGGTATAAAAAGAGCTTCTCAGAAGCCAAGATGGGTAGAGGATCACCAATTCCCACAATGTTGCGCAGAAAGATAGTGGAGCAATATCAGAAAGGTGTCACCCAGCGAAAAATTGCAAAGACTTTGCATCTATCATCATCAACTGTGCATAACATCATCCGAAGATTCAGAGAATCTAGAACAATCTCTGTGCGTAAGGGTCAAGGCCGTAAAACCATACTGGATGCCCGTGATCTCCGGGCCCTTAAACGACACTGCACCACAAACAGGAATGCTACTGTAAAGGAAATCACAGAATGGCCTCAGGAATACTTCCAGAAACCATTGTCAGTGAACACAATCCACCGTGCCATCTGCCGTTGCCAGCTGAAACTCTACAGTGCAAAGAAGAAGCCATTTCTAAGCAAGATCCACAAGCTCAGGCGTTTTCACTGGGCCAGGGATCTTTTAAAATGGAGTGTGGCAAAATGGAAGACTGTTCTGTGGTCAGACGAGTCAAGATTCGAAGTTCTTTTTGGAAATCTGGGATGCCATGTCATCCGGACCAAAGAGGACAAGGACAACCCAAGTTGTTATCAACGCTCAGTTCAGAAGCCTGCATCTCTGATGGTATGGGGTTGCATGAGTGCGTGTGGCATGGGCAGCTTGCATGTCTGGAAAGGCACCATCAATGCAGAAAATATATTCAGGTTCTAGAACAACATATGCTCCCATCCAGATGTCATCTCTTTCAGGGAAGACCCTGCATTTTTCAACAAGATAATGCCAGACCACATTCTGCATCAATCACAACATCATGGCTGCGTAGGAGAAGGATCCGGGTACTGAAATGGCCAGTCTGCAGTCCAGATCTTTCACCTATAGAGAACATTTGGCGCATCATAAAGAGGAAGTTGCAACAAAGAAGGCCCAAGACGATTGAACAGTTAGAGGCCTGTATTAGACAAGAATGGGAGAGCATTCCTATTTCTAAACTTGAGAAACTGGTCTCCTCGGTCCCCAGACGTCTGAGTGTTGTAAGAAGATTTTATTCACGATTTGTATAGTGTCCCAACTTTTTGGGAATCCGGTTTGTATAAAAAGAAAGTGGTAAAAAAAAATGAAAAAAATAAAATAAAAATTAATTTCACCCCCTTTCCCCAAAAAGTAAAAATATGTAAACATAAAAAAAATACACATCATGGGCATTGACGCATGCATAAATATCCGTAAAGGGTTTATCCCATACGGCAAAAAAGTCAAGTCACATCCCAAAATAGTATCAATCAAAAGTGCAGATTGCCTCGCAAAAAATAAACCCTCACTAGTACACAGAACTAGATAAAAGTTATAGGGGTCACAATATGTCAATGATTAAAAACACTTTTTTTTCTTAATTTTTCTTTCTTCAGTACGCTGTAATCGTAGTAAACTGGAGAATTACCCTGCTTTCACACCTGAGCGTTTCTCAAACGCGCTTCAAAACGCCCCAAAGAAGCTCAAGTACTTGATTATGCGTCGGGCGTTTTACAGCACGATCGTACGCGCTGTAAAACGCCCAGGTGAGAACCAGTCCCATAAGGAAGCATTGGTTTTCATGTGTTGAGCGTGACGCCCGGCGCTCAGGTGTGAACTTAGGGTTAAAGTAACAGGTCAGTTTTACCGCTTAGAGAACACCGTAAAATCAAATTCCATAAAACTGTTGCGGAATTGCAGTCCCCCCCCCCCCCCCCCCACCCCCAATTTCACCCCATTTGGAATTTTTCTATCTCCCCACGACATCGTATGCAAAAATTTAATTGTGGAATTAGAAAGTACAATTTGTCCCTCTAAAAAATAAATAAAATAAAAAGTCCTTATACAACTAGATGAACGGAAAAATAAAACGTTATGGCCCTGTAAAGGCAGGGAGTGCAAACAGGGGCTGAAAGGGTTTAGCTATGTCAACACATGGTGCAAATCTTGAGGGATAGTACTGTATTAGCAAGGGGAAAGAACAAAATTTGTGTCAAATCGGAAGTATTTGTCAGTTGAAGTCTGTAACAATAGCCACACCATTCCTGTGGATCGTGCACAGCTTACAAAACAGTCAGGTGCACATGCTCTCGCGAATCGGTGCACACAGTCTCGTAGGCTGCAGTCCTGAGCCAGTCTGCAAGCAGTGTGCAGCATGCGAATAGTTGAATGCCTGTGCACTGCCCGCATCCAGCAATTGCCAGATAGAGATCACAAAACAACCCGGCTGGAAGCAGCATTATCACCACTTAAATGTCTCGCCTCTCTTGGGGACTTACAGGATGGGAGCAGTGAGGTTGATGTTAGCGGGAGAGAACTTCTACTGCAGTTCTTCTATAGACATCAGGGGGTGAAGGACCTTTTGATGTCATCACAGGTTCTGCACTGTGCAAGCATCAGAACTATATCATTATCAGTGCCGTTCTATTACTCTTAGATGTTTCAGGGCTTGTGATTGTCATCACAGGTCCTTTAGCTTTCTAAGCATCCAAACTACACTGATAATGCAGGGTTTGTTAAATTTTGTTAGATGGGCCCCCTAACAGACCAGTCCACCAGACCTAGACACAGTGGATAGTATTGTCTGGGATCAGGCCTCGGGCCACCTTGCAGGTTGGAACCTGGGCAAGCCATCGCCCCGCAACCCCAGCCATGCTATGCAACTGAGAAGACGTTTGAATGCACTCGTACGGCGAGATGTTAGCTAGAGATTGTAATCTCTTCATTAGTGGTCCATAGTGATTATGTATGACTGCAGCCATAGCTCTTGGAGTGCTTCACCCATTGTGTGCATTAGACTTGTTCATTATTTGTTAGCTGTGAAAAAATGGCAATGTGCAATGTATTTCAGTATCTATTGGCAGAAAGTGGTCTAGGAAAACAGGGACAGGGAGTTTGTGTGTGGTTTCAGTGCAGTCAGGAGTAGCACTAGCAGCATTATAAATATTTTATAGACCTTACACATGATCAGAACCTGCCTCTTAACAGTATTATCTTCAATGTTGTGTAACCAGTGTAAGAGCTAGGGTTGGGCAATATATCTATATTAACGATATACCACAGTATTAAGAAATGGCTGTTTCTTAATTACCATGGTATTTTTAGTGACGTCATAGGGGCAGTCGCACTTGAGTGCTGACTGCCTCTAAAACGTCCGGGGCACATTACAGCCGGCATAGTGGAAAAGGAGAGAGTCCCTCCCTACCCACTGTGATGCGGCTGTGCCACCAATGAGCAGTGAAATGAGGAGTAGGGGAGGGGATGTGGCCACTGAGACTTACCTTCTTAATACAAAAATAGACTGCGGTTGCCGGCCACATCACATACCCGGAACCCAGTTTCAATAACAGGAAGCAGAGATCCCGCGAACCGCAGAAATTAACCCCTCAGGTGCGGCACCTGAGGGGATAATTGGCACGGTTCGGCGGGATCCCTGTCATTGAGGCCAGGTGTCGGCTGTGTGATAAGGCCGGCACCCGCATTCTATATTTGTATTAAGAGGCTAAATATAATCATTGGTGGTGCAGCGGCCCCACATTATTATAAATTATGATCATCAGCATCTGATCAGCAGGGGTCAGACACCCGGGACCCCTGCCAATCAGCAATTTGAGAAGACAGCGGCGCTGGCAGTAGCGCCGCGGCCTTCTCGCTGTTTACCGCAGGCCTAGTGATGTCACGACTAATATCAATGGTCTGGGCGTGGCTAAGCTCTGTTCACTTGAATGGAGCTAAGCCACGCCCAGGCCATTGATACTATTGTGATGTCACTGGGCCTGCGGAAACTGCGAGAAGGCCGTGGCACTACTGCCAGCACCGCGGTCTTCTCCAACAGCTGATAGGCAGAGGTCCCGGGTGTCGGACCCCCGCCGATCATATGCTGATCTATCCAGAAAATAGATCATAAGTTTAAAAAAAACTGCAGAACCCCCTTTAACCACTTCAGCCCCCCTAGCTGAAACACCCTTAATGACCAGGCCACTTTTTTACACTTCTGCACTACACTACTTTCACCGTTTATTGCTCGGTCATGCAACTTACCACCCAAATGAATTTTACCTCCTTTTCTTCTCACTAATAGAGCTTTCATTTGGTGGTATTTCATTGCTGCTGACATTTTTTGTTATTAATCGAAATTTAACCAAATTTTTGGCAAAAAAATGACAGTTTTCACTTCAGTTCTACATGTCTTTGATAAAAAAAAATTGTTTGGGTAAAAAAATAAATGGTTTGGGTATAAGTTATTGCATTTGCAAACTGGTACAAAAATGTGAATTTCCGCTTTTTGAAGCAGCTCTGACTTTCTGAGCACCTGTCATGTTTCCTGAGGTTCTACAATGCCCAGATAGTAGAAAAACACCACAAATGACCCCATCTTTTTTTTTTTTTTCTTACAAAGTCTCATATTCCACTAACTTGTGACAAAAAATAAAAACTTCCATGAACTCACTTATGCCCATCATGAAATACCGTGGGGTGTCTTCTTTCCAAAATGGGGTCACTTGTGGGGTAGTTATACTGCCCTGGCATTTTAGGGGCCCAAATGTGTGCGAAGTAGTTTGCAATCAAAATCTGTTAAAAATGGCCTGTGAAATCCGAAAGGTGCTCTTTGGAATGTGGCTCCTTTGCCCACCTAAGCGGCAAAAAAGTATCAAACATGTGGTATCGCCGTACTCAGGAGAAGTTGGGTAATGTGTTTTGGCGTGTCATTTTACATATACCCATGCTGGGTGAGATTAATATCTTGGTCAAGTGCCAACTTTAAAAAAAAAAAAATGGGAAAAGTTGTCTTTTGCCGAGATATTTCTCTCACCCAGCATGGGTATATGTAAAATGACACCCCAAAACACATTCCCCAACTTCTCCTGAGTACGGCGATACCAGATGTGACACTTTTTTTGCATCCTAGATGCGCAAAGGTGCCCAAATTCCTTTTAGGGGAGGGCATTTTTAGACTTCTAATCACGCTTTAGGGCCCCTAAAAAGCCAGGGCAGTATAAATACCCCACATGTGACCCTATTTTGGAAAGAAGACACCCCAAGGTATTCAATGAGGGGCCTGGCGAGTTCATTGAAATTTTATTTATTTTTTGGCATAAGTTAGCGTAAATTAATTTTTTAATTTTTATTTATTTATTTTTTTTCCTCGCAAAGTCTCACTTTCCGCTAACTTGGGACAAAAATTCAATCGATCAATGTGGATGAAAAAATCTCTGCCAAAAAAGGAGGGGAAAGGCGTCTGCCAGGACATAGGAGCTCCGCCCAACATCCATACCCACTTAGTTCGTATGCACTGGCAAACCCGATTTCTCCATTCACATCAATCGATGTGGATAAATAAATCATTTCTGGGATTTTTTATTTATTTTTTTATATACAAAGTGTCTGCCAAAGCATATGAACACCGCCAGCTCCTCAGCTTATATGCCTCGGCAAACGTATCTTTTACTGCAGAGGAAAAATCTCGTCTTGCAGTGCCGCATACACCAACTTGTGTGTAATCTGACAGCAGCGCAATGCTTCTGTCAGAATGCACATCAGTGCTGCAGCTAGTCAATCGGCTGGTCCACCTGGAAGGTAGAAAAAAAAAAAGGAAAAAGGAAAAACCAGCCCGCAACGCAATAAATTTTATTAACTTTAACTTTTGGAACTGAACGTTAAATTTTTTGCTTACTGGTGTTTTTTTTTTTTTTTTTTTTTTACCTTTTATAGGACAAACCTCTCCTTCCCCATGGGACAATGTGCAAAGTGCAAATCGCCCAAAGATGTTGCGAAGTGCATTATGCATTTTGTCCCAGGTGAATGGAGAGGTTTGCAGCAGCTGTGTGAATGGGCCCTAATAGCCCTGTGTGCCTGTCCTGTGAGATGTGATCCCTATGCGAAGTGTACCTGTGTGTGGTACTTCTGGAAACACTCCCCTAAGCATAGGGCAGGGCAGTCAGGACAGAAATAGCAGGTGTCATGCCTTATTCCACTCCTGCTACAGACGCAACATCTTTTTCGGGGTGACGGTTGGGTTGAGGTACCAGCAACGACATTCGCGAAATGTCGCTTGTGTAGACGGCTAAATACACTGGTGGATCGGGCCAACGAACCTCCTGGATACAGGAGGTTCTTGATGATCTCTGCCTGAAATTTGAGGAAGGATCCTGTTCTCCCAGCCTTACTGTAGAGAACAAAACTATTATATGCAGCCAATTGAATCAAATATACAGTCACCTTCTTATACCAGCATCTGGTGCGTCAGGAAACTAAATGCGGAGCCAACATCTGGTCATTGAAGTCCACCCCTCCCATGTGAAGGTTATAGTCGTGGAAGGAGAGAGGCTTTTCAATGACACTGGTTGCTCGCTCAATTTGGATTGTCGTGTCTGCGTTAATGGAGGAGAGCATGTAAACGTCACACTTGTCTCTCCATTTCACCGCAAGCCGTTCTTGGTTACACAAGGCAGCCCTCTCCCCCCTTGCAAGACGAGTGGTAACGAGCCGTTGGGGGAAGCCCGCGCGACTAGTTTGCGCGGTGTCACAGCAGCCAATCTGTTCTAGAAACAAATGCCTGAAGAGGGCCACACTTGTGTAGAAATTGTCCACATAAAGATGGTACCCCTTGCCAAATAAGGGTGACACCAAGTCCCAGACTGTCTTCCCACTGCTCCCCAGGTAGTCAGGGCAACCGACCGGCTCCAGGGTTTAATCTTTTCCCTCATAGATCCGAAATTTGTGGGTATAGCCTGTGGCCCTTTCACAGAGCTTATACAATTTGACCCCATACCGGGCGCGCTTGCTTGGGATGTATTGTTTGAAGCCAAGGCGCCCGGTAAAATGTTTTAGGGACTCGTCTACGCAGATGTTTTGCTCAGGGGTATACAAATCTGCACATTTCTGGTTGAAGTGGTCTTTGAGGGGCTGAATTTTGTGGAGCCGGTCAAAAGCTGGGTGGCCTCTGGGACGGGAGGTGGTGTTGTCGTTAAAGTGCAGGAAACGCAGGATGGTCTCAAATCGTGTCCTGGACATAGCAGTAGAGAACATGGGCATGTGATGAATTGGGTTCGTGGACCAATATGACCGCAATATATGCTTTTTGGTTAGACCCATGTTGAGGAGAAGGCCCAGAATTTTTTTTATTTCGGAAACTTGGACTGGTTTCCACCGGAAAGGCTGGGCATAAAAGTTTCCCGGGTTGGCGGATATAAATTGAGTGGCATACCGATTTGTTTCTGCCACAACTAAGTCCAAGAGCTCCGCAGTCAAGAACAGCTCAAAAAATCCCAGGGCCAAACCGATCTGGGCGGTGAAAGGGGGAACTAATGGTGCGGCTGAAGTAGGGTTGGGCGATATACCGGTATCACGATATACCGCGGTATTAAAAAACCGGCGATATGGCGATATCGCAGTTTCCTAAATACCGCGGTATTTTGTGACGTCATCAAAGAGGTCTTGTGGCCCCCCATACAGTGCAACGCCTCCTTGTGGCCCCCCATACAGTGCAACGCCTCCTTGTGGCCCCCTATACAGTGCAACGCCTCCTTGTGGCCCCCCCATACAGTGCAACGCCTCCTGGTGGCCCCCCCCATACAGTGCAACGCCTCCTGGTGGCCCCCCCCATACAGTGCAACGCCTCCTGGTGGCCCCCCCCATACAGTGCAACGCCTCCTGGTGGCCCCCCCCCATACAGTGCAACGCCTCCTGGTGCCCCCCCCCCCATACAGTGCAACGCCTCCTGGTGGCCCCCCCCCCATACAGTGCAACGCCTCCTGGTGGCCCCCCCCCATACAGTGCAACGCCTCCTGGTGGCCCCCCCCCATACAGTGCAACGCCTCCTTCCTGGTGGCCCCCCCCATACAGTGCAACGCCTCCTGGTGGCCCCCCCCATACAGTGCAACGCCTCCTGGTGGCCCCCCCCATACAGTGCAACGCCTCCTGGTGGCCCCCCCATACAGTGCAACGCCTCCTGGTGGCCCCCCCATACAGTGCAACGCCTCCTGGTGGCCCCCCCCATACAGTGCAACGCCTCCTGTGGCCCCCCCCCATACAGTGCAACGCCTCCTGGTGGCCCCCCCCATACAGTGCAACGCCTCCTGGTGGCCCCCCCCCATACAGTGCAACGCCTCCTGGTGGCCCCCCCCCCATACAGTGGCAACGCCTCCTGGTGGCCCCCCCCATACAGTGCAACGCCTCCTGGTGGCCCCCCCCCCCATACAGGGCAACGCCTCCTGGTGCCCCCCCCCACATACAGTGCACGCCTCCTGGTGGCCCAGTGCAACGCCTCCTGGTGGCCCCCCCATACAGTGCAACGCCTCCTGGTGGCCCCCCCATACAGTGCAACGCCTCCTGGTGGCCCCCCCCATACAGTGCAACGCCTCCTGGTGGCCCCCCCCATACAGTGCAACGCCTCCTGGTGGCCCCCCCCCATACAGTGCAACGCCGCCTGGTGGCCCCCCCCATACAGTGCAACGCCTCCTGGTGGCCCCCCCCATACAGTGCAACGCCTCCTGGTGGCCCCCCCCATACAGTGCAACGCCTCCTGGTGGCCCCCCCCCATACAGTGCAACGCCTCCTGGTGGCCCCCCCCCATACAGTGCAACGCCTCCTGGTGGCCCCCCCCATACAGTGCAACGCCTCCTGGTGGCCCCCCCCATACAGTGCAACGCCTCCTGGTGGCCCCCCCCATCAGTGGCGTCGCCAGGGGGGGGGCCAGAGGGGGCCATGGCCCCCCCTACATCATGCTGGGCCCCCCCATGTGCCCCCCCAACTAAAATGCGCCCCCCCCCCCCCCCAAGTGAGCCGCCGCCGGGCACAGGGAGATGAGCGCTTGCATTGCGCTCATCTCCTTACTACTGCCTGTGCCAGCGGCGGTGCAGGGGAGGGAGAGGTGTGTCCCTTCCCCTTGCTCTGATAGGCTGCAGGCACTAGGCCGGCAGCCTATCAGAGGCCGGCACAGGCGGCGATGACGTCATCACGCCGCCTGAGCCATCCAGCGTGGGACACAGACCAGAAGAGGCCTGCATCGCCTCGCTGACACTGAGGTAAGTATAAGTGTTCTTTTTTTTTTTTTTTTTTTTTTTTTTTTTTTTTTTTACAATAGTGATACTGAAGGGGGGGGGGGGACTTACTTAATAATGGCACATGATGGGGACGACTTAATAATGGCACATGATGGGGACGACTTAATAATGGCACATGATGGGGACGACTTAATAATGGCACATGATGGGGGGGACGACTTAATAATGGCACATGATGGGGGGGACGACTTAATAATGGCACATGATGGGGGGGACGACTTAATAATGGCACATGATGGGGGGGACGACTTAATAATGGCACATGATGGGGGGACGACTTAATAATGGCACATGATGGGGGGGACTTAATAATGGCACATGATGGGGGGGACTTAATAATGGCACATGATGGGGGGACTTAAAAATGGCACATGATGGGGGGGACTTAATAATGGCACATGATGGGGGGGGACTTAATAATGGCACATGATGGGGGGGACTTAATAATGGCACATGATGGGGGGGGGACTTAATAATGGCACGTAATGGGGGGCTTATTACTGGCACGTAATGGGGGGCTTATTACTGGCACGTAATGGGGGCTTATTACTGGCACGTAATGGGGGCTTATTACTGGCACGTAATGGGGGGCTTATTACTGGCACATTATTGGTGGGCACTATAGGGGCATCTACTGAGGCAACACAAAGAAGGGGTGTTTTATATGGGGGGCTCTGTACAGTAGCATTTTATACTGGGACACATTATGGTGGGTACTATGGGGAAGGGGGGAGAGGAGTACTATGGAGTCATCTACGGGGGCACTAAGAAGGGGTAATTTATACTTGCAAAATTATGGGGGACACTGAGGGCATCTACTGGGGCATTTTATACTGGTACATTATGGTGGGCACTAGGAGGAAGGGGGAGAGGAGCACTATGGGGGCATTTACTGGGGGCACTATATAGGGGTATTTTATACTGGCACATTATGGAGACATTAGCTCAACTGGGGGCATTACAAGGGGGTATTTTTGCACTGTCACATTAAAAGGAGAATTATTTCTACTTGGGGGGGGGGGGGGGAACATTATGGTGGGCTTTATTACTCCCCCATGGTATGAGCCCCCTAGTAGCAGCACCAGCCTCTCCCTGCTCTGCTATCCCTCTGCCCCTTCTCCAAATCCTTATTATGAAATCTTTCTTATTAGGATAAAACACAACATCAGCTCCGCCGAGCCCCCGGCCAAAGTGTGGAAGTGGCGTCCGAGATCCCCAAGGGCCAAGCCAAGTAATTGTGAGTGTTCATGTGAAATATGTTTATGTTATAGACATATAGCCTACACTGTGCCCCACAATATACAGTATACCTCTACACTGTGCCCCACAGTATACAGTATACCTCTACACTGTGCCCTACAGTATACCTCTACACTGTGCCCCACAGTATACCTGTACACTGTGCCCCACAGTATACCTCTACACTGTGCCCCACAGTATACCTATACACTGTGCCACACAGTATACCTCTACACTGTGCCCCACAGTATACCTCTACACTGTGCCCCACAGTATACCTCTACACTGTGCCCCACAGTATACCTCTACACTGTGCCCCACAGTATACCTCTACACTGTGCCCCACAGTATACCTCTACACTGTGCCACACAGTATACCTCTACACTGTGCCACACAGTATACCTCTACACTGTGCCACACAGTATACCTCTACACTGTGCCACACAGTATACCTCTACACTGTGCCACACAGTATACCTCTACACTGTGCCACACAGTATACCTCTACACTGTGCCACACAGTATACCTCTACACTGTGCCACACAGTATACCTCTACACTGTGCCACACAGTATACCTCTACACTGTGCCACACAGTATACCTCTACACTGTGCCACACAGTATACCTCTACACTGTGCCACACAGTATACCTCTACACTGTGCCACACAGTATACCTCTACACTGTGCCACACAGTATACCTCTACACTGTGCCACACAGTATACCTCTACACTGTGCCACACAGTATACCTCTACACTGTGCCACACAGTATACCTCTACACTGTGCCACACAGTATACCTCTACACTGTGCCACACAGTATACCTCTACACTGTGCCACACAGTATACCTCTACACTGTGCCACACAGTATACCTCTACACTGTGCCACACAGTATACCTCTACACTGTGCCACACAGTATACCTCTACACTGTGCCACACAGTATACCTCTACACTGTGCCACACAGTATACCTCTACACTGTGCCACACAGTATACCTCTACACTGTGCCACACAGTATACCTCTACACTGTGCCACACAGTATACCTCTACACTGTGCCACACAGTATACCTCTACACTGTGCCACACAGTATACCTCTACACTGTGCCACACAGTATACCTCTACACTGTGCCACACAGTATACCTCTACACTGTGCCACACAGTATACCTCTACACTGTGCCACACAGTATACCTCTACACTGTGCCACACAGTATACCTCTACACTGTGCCACACAGTATACCTCTACACTGTGCCACACAGTATACCTCTACACTGTGCCACACAGTATACCTCTACACTGTGCCACACAGTATACCTCTACACTGTGCCACACAGTATACCTCTACACTGTGCCACACAGTATACCTCTACACTGTGCCACACAGTATACCTCTACACTGTGCCACACAGTATACCTCTACACTGTGCCACACAGTATACCTCTACACTGTGCCACACAGTATACCTCTACACTGTGCCACACAGTATACCTCTACACTGTGCCACACAGTATACCTCTACACTGTGCCACACAGTATACCTCTACACTGTGCCACACAGTATACCTCTACACTGTGCCACACAGTATACCTCTACACTGTGCCACACAGTATACCTCTACACTGTGCCACACAGTATACCTCTACACTGTGCCACACAGTATACCTCTACACTGTGCCACACAGTATACCTCTACACTGTGCCACACAGTATACCTCTACACTGTGCCACACAGTATACCTCTACACTGTGCCACACAGTATACCTCTACACTGTGCCACACAGTATACCTCTACACTGTGCCACACAGTATACCTCTACACTGTGCCACACAGTATACCTCTACACTGTGCCACACAGTATACCTCTACACTGTGCCACACAGTATACCTCTACACTGTGCCACACAGTATACCTCTACACTGTGCCACACAGTATACCTCTACACTGTGCCACACAGTATACCTCTACACTGTGCCACACAGTATACCTCTACACTGTGCCACACAGTATACCTCTACACTGTGCCACACAGTATACAGCAGTGATGGCAAACCTTTTACAGACCGAGTGCCCAAACTGCAACATAAACCCACTTATTTATCGCAAAGTGCCAACACAGCAATTTACCTTGAATACTACAATACAATATAGAATATCTTCCATGTACTTAATCATTTATCTACAATAGCCTGCCTACATTCCATGTGCTGCCTGTGCTGTTCATAGTGCGCCCTGCTCTGATGACTGACAGGAGAAGTCTAAGGCATATTGGTACACCATAGACTTTTTCTAGGGTGTGGGTGCCCACAGAGAGGGCTCTGAGTGCCACCTCTGGCACCCGTGCCATAGGTTCGCCATCACTGGTATACAGTATACCTCTACACTGTGTAGTCTGTTCTATAAGCACCCTTGTTCTGTGGCGCCGGACAGAAAAAAAATCTGGAAGTGCCCCTCCCGAGTCCAGGCACTGGATCCGCCACTGGTCTGGACTGCTCACAGGAGTGTACATTTCTTCTAAACTGTAATCCGTATCCTCTGACCTGTAGAAATCAGCACTCGCTGGGTAACAACTAACAGGCAGTACCTGTAGGCTGTAGCCTGGCCCTGTTACTGAAGCTAGCCGAGTGGTGTAAGGTTAAGGTACTAGTAGAGATGAGCGGCCGCTGAATCCGGATTTAAAGTTAAAGTTACTGCAGGATATGGATTACGGTTTAGAAATGTCAAATGTACACTCCTGTGAGCGGCGGGGAGGGAGATCTGTGGATGACACTGTTATGGAGGGGGAAATGGGGATGACACTGTCATGGGGTGGATCTGTGGATGACACATAAGATGCTATACACGGTATGTGGCATCCACAGATCCCCCTCTCTATAAAAGTGTCATCCACAGACAGCTGGACTTTTCTTCCCTGTTGCGGTTTTAGGTATTGGGTAAAGTATCGCAGCATTTCTAAGCGTACTTGTGTAAATATATCGTTGTTATAGCTGCCCCCCCTACTTTTGTCCTGGCCCCCAGTGTGCCCCCCCAAAATTTGAAAGCTAGAGACGCCACTGCCCCCCATACAGTGCAACGCCTCCTGGTGGCCCCCCCCCCATACAGTGCAACGCCTCCTGGTGGCCCCCCCCATACAGTGCAACGCCTCCTGGTGGCCCCCCCCATACAGTGCAACGCCTCCTGGTGGCCCCCCCCCATACAGTGCAACGCCTCCTGGTGGCCCCCCCCATACAGTGCAACGCCTCCTGGTGCCCCCCCCCATACAGTGCAACGCCTCCTGGTGGCCCCCCCCCATACAGTGCAACGCCTCCTGGTGGCCCCCCCCCCATACAGTGCAACGCCTCCTGGTGGCCCCCCCCATACAGTGCAACGCCTCCTGGTGGCCCCCCCCATACAGTGCAACGCCTCCTGGTGGCCCCCCCCATACAGTGCAACGCCTCCTGGTGGCCCCCCCCATACAGTGCAACGCCTCCTGGTGGCCCCCCCATACAGTGCAACGCCTCCTGGTGGCCCCCCCCATACAGTGCAACGCCTCCTGGTGGCCCCCCCCATACAGTGCAACGCCTCCTGGTGGCCCCCCCCATACAGTGCAACGCCTCCTGGTGGCCCCCCCCATACAGTGCAACGCCTCCTGGTGGCCCCCCCCATACAGTGCAACGCCTCCTGGTGGCCCCCCCCATACAGTGCAACGCCTCCTGGTGGCCCCCCCATACAGTGCAACGCCTCCTGGTGGCCCCCCCATACAGTGCAACGCCTCCTGGTGGCCCCCCCCATACAGTGCAACGCCTCCTGGTGGCCCCCCCATACAGTGCAACGCCTCCTGGTGGCCCCCCCCATACAGTGCAACGCCTCCTGGTGGCCCCCCCCATACAGTGCAACGCCTCCTGGTGGCCCCCCCCATACAGTGCAACGCCTCCTGGTGGCCCCCCCCATACAGTGCAACGCCTCCTGGTGGCCCCCCCCATACAGTGCAACGCCTCCTGGTGGCCCCCCCCATACAGTGCAACGCCTCCTGGTGGCCCCCCCCATACAGTGCAACGCCTCCTGGTGGCCCCCCCCATACAGTGCAACGCCTCCTGGTGGCCCCCCCATACAGTGCAACGCCTCCTGGTGGCCCCCCCCATACAGTGCAACGCCTCCTGGTGGCCCCCCCCATACAGTGCAACCCTCCTGGTGGCCCCCCCCATACAGTGCAACGCCTCCTGGTGGCCCCCCCCATACAGTGCAACGCCTCCTGGTGGCCCCCCCCATACAGTGCAACGCCTCCTGGTGGCCCCCCCCATACAGTGCAACGCCTCCTGGTGGCCCCCCCCATACAGTGCAACGCCTCCTGGTGGCCCCCCCCCATACAGTGCAACGCCTCCTGGTGGCCCCCCCCCATACAGTGCAACGCCTCCTGGTGGCCCCCCCCATACAGTGCAACGCCTCCTGGTGGCCCCCCCCATACAGTGCAACGCCTCCTGGTGGCCCCCCCCATACAGTGCAACGCCTCCTGGTGGCCCCCCCCCCCCCCCATACAGTGCAACGCCTCCTGGTGGCCCCCCCCCCCATACAGTGCAACGCCTCCTTGTGTTTTTTTTTCTTTTTAAACTGGTATTTATCGCGATTATATATCGTTATCGCGATAAATATTTTAATATTGTTATCGTCTGAATATTTTTGATATCGCCCAACCCTAGGCTGAAGTTGGGGACTGCCAATCGGGGTTTGCCAGCACCTCAGGGATTCTAAGGGCTCTACGGGCCTGTCTGTGCAGTGGCTGCGATGGGGTAACTACTGCACGTGCCACCGTACCAGCTTCAACTGCCCTTCTGGTGCTCGCCACTTCACCATGTTGTACGGCAGTGCTGGTACTAGGTCCAGGATGGGCTGCGCTGCTGGTGTATGCCTCACCACGTAATCTGACAGAGCCAGCCCCACTCTGCTGCCCTTGAAGTGGATCCTGCGCAACCTGTGGTCTAGCGACACGGGGCCGGGTACGCCTGGTGCTATCAGGGACCTCAACCTCCTCGTCCGAACTTTGAGTCAGACTGCCACTGCTTTCTACAGGTTCATATTCTGACCTGTTAGATTCATCAGATGAGGGTTCCCATTCCTCATCCGACTGGGTCAGAAGCCTGTAGGCCTCTTCAGAAGAATACCCCCTTGTTTGACATTTGGGCTACTAAATTTAGGGGTACCCCCTGAGACTACCCAAGAAAAGAAGCAAGCCTGTCTTACAAATGGGAGGCTAGCGAAGTATCGGAGGCCGCTGCGGTGTATAAAAAATATCAAAACTGATTTTTATTTATCGCCGCAGCGCTTGTAAAGTGATTGTGCAGTGATCAAAAAATAATTTTTGGTCACTGCGGCGGGGCGGGCGAGGGTGAGCGCATGTGTGGGTGACCGATCAGGCCTGATCGGGCAAACACTGCGTTTTGGGTGGAGGGCGAGCTAAGGTGACACTAATACTATTATAGATCTGACTGATCAGTTTTGATCACGTACAGATACTATAAAAGTACAAATGCTGATTAGCGATACGCTAATCAGCGAATCAGTGACTGCGGTGCGGTGGGCTGGGCGCTAAACGATCGCTAAACTACCTAACCAAGGGGCCTAAACTATCCCTAAAACCTAAGTCAATACCAATGAAAAAAAAAAGTGACAGTTTACACTGATCACTTTTTTCCCCCTTTCACTGGTGATTGACAGGGGCAAGAAGGGGTGATCAAGGGGTTAATTGGGGTGCAGGGGGGTGATCTGGGGCTATGTGTGGTGTTTGGTGCTCACTTGATGCCTGCTCCTCTGCTGAGACCAACCGACGAAAAGGACCAGCAGAGGAGCAGGGAAGCCATTTAACACATATTTACAAATATAATGTGTTAGATGGCTTCTGATTTGAGATTTTAAAAATCGCCAGCCTGCCAGCCACGATAATTGGCTGGCAGGCTGGTGACAAAATAGTGCTTGAACTTTTGCCGGCCCGCGATGAGCATGCGCGGGCCGGATCAGATTGAAATCTCGCGTCTCGCGAGGTGACGCACGGATGCGTCCAGGAGGAATGAATCAACCGCCTCCTGGACGCATCCATGCGTTAGGCGGTCCGGAGGAGGTTAAAGAGGACCTTTCACCAGAATAAAAATTCTAAAGTAACTATACAGGCAAGTAGAGCGGCGCCCAGGGACCCCCCTGCACTTACTGTTATACCTGGGCGCCGCTCCGTTCTCCCGTTATTGCCTCCGGTATCTTCATAGTTAGGCTCCACCCAGGGGATCCTGCCGTCGGCTCATTCTCCCATGCTGTAGCACTGGCCAATCACAGCGCTCAGCTCATAGCCTGAGAGAGAGAAAAAAAACTCGAGCGATGAGCCGATTGCTGTAATTGGCCAGTGCTGCAGCATGAAAGAAGGAGGCGCCGGCAGGTTCCACTGGGTGGAGCCTAACTATGAAGATACCGGAGGCAATAACGGGAGAACGGATCGGCGCCCAGGTATAACAGTAAGTGCAGGGGGGTCCCTGGGCGCCGCTCTACATGCCTGCATAGTTAGTTTAGAAGTTTTATTCTGGTGAAAGGCCCTCTTTAAGTTTAGGAAAAGCAGAAATATAAATGTATAAATTACATGTTTTACTGAATCTTTTTCCACAAAACTATGTAACGACCAGCTCAGCTTAACTTGATTTTAGGCTACTTTCACACTTGTGTTAGTTGCGGATCCGTCTGGTATCTGCACAGACGGATCCGCACCTATACATGCAAACAATGGTATCCGTTCAGTTCGGATCCGTCCGCATAACAGCTTTTTTCAGATCTGAGTTGTCATGATTGTGAAAACTCAGATCCGACAGTATATTCTAACACAGAGGCGTTCCCATGGTGATGGGGATACTTCAAGTTAGAATATACTAAGAACTGTGTACATAACTACCCCCTGCTGCCTGGCACCACCTGATCTCTTACAGGTGGCTGTGATCCGCATAATTAACCCCTTAGGTGCCGCACCTGAGGGCTTAATTGTGTGGATCTCGGCCCCCTGATCGGGTGCTGCCAGGCAGCAGGGGCCAGATCCCCCTCCCTCCCCAGTATTAAAAGCATTGGTGGCCAGTTCTGCCCCCCCCTCCCTCCCCAGTATTAAAAGCATTGCTGGCCAGTGCGGCCCCCCCCCCCTCCCTCGTATTAAAAGCATTGCTGGCCAGTGCGGCCCCCCCCCTCCCTCGTATTAAAAGCATTGCTGGCCAGTGCAGCCCCCCTCCCTCCCCAGTATTAAAAGCATTGGTGGCCAGTGCAGCCCCCCTCCCTCCCCAGTAATAAAAGCATTGGTGGCCAGTGCTGGCCCCCCTCCCTCCCCAGTATTAAAAGCATTGGTGGCCAGTGCTGGCCCCCCTCCCTTCCCAGTATTAAAAGCATTGGTGGCCAGTGTGGCTCCCTCACTCCCCAGTATTAAAAGCATTGGTGTTGGTGGCAGTAGCCACAGGCTAACAACCCCCCCCCCCCCCCCAATCATTGGTGGCAGCGGAGCGGCATTTCCAATCGGAGTCCCAGTTTAATTGCTGGGGCTCCGATCAGTTACCATGGCTGCCAGGACGCTACTGCAGTCCTGGCTGCCATGGTTACTTAGCTTATACTTACCTGCGCTGTCTGGCCGGCCGGCGCTCCTCCTACTGGTAATGTGACAGGTCTGTGCGATGCGCCTGGGACTCCGATCGGAAATGCCGCTCCACTGCCACCAATGATGGGGGGGGGGGGTTGTTAGCCTGTGGCCACTGCTGGGGAGGGAGGGGGGGGCCCGCACTGGTCACCAATGCTTTTAATGGGAGCATATTGTGTCAACGTCAAACGGATCCGTCCCCATTGACCTACATTAGTCAGGACGGATCTGTTTGGCTCCACGCGGCCAGGTGGACACCAAAACGCTGCAAGCTGTGTTTAGGTGTCCTCCTGAGCGGAATGGAGGCAGAACGGAGCCAAATTAATGCATTCTGAACTGATCCTTATCCATTCAGAATGCATTGTGGATGAACGGATCCGTTCGGGGCCGCTTGTGAGAGCCCTCAAACGGATCTCACAAGCAGAACCCCAAACGCAAGTGTGAAAGTAGCCTAAGTTGCCTGCAGATTGCATTTTGTGGTTTAAGTTCCTTTTTAAATACAGGTTGGTTATAGGTTGGGGAAGAACAAGGTGCTTGTGCACTGGCTATTTAAGAGCAGGGGAGTGTATGTGCACACCCCCTATGGCCAATAAGAGAAATTCCCAGCAGAAAGCAGGCCTCAGCATGACTGAGAACGAGATCACCGTGTAGTAGAAGAGGGGTGCAGATAAGCAAAGCGGGGGAGCTGTGCTGCGTACGAACACAACATATGGTTACAATGGTCATTTCTACTATCAACAGACCTAATTTTCCTTTTTCTGTGTGGCACAGTTGACTGTGTAGACCAGGGATGCCTGACCTGCGGCCCTCCAACTGTACCGTGCTGGGAGTTGTAGTTTTGCAACAGCTAGATGGCCGCAGGTTAGGCTTCCCTGGTGTAGACTATTTGGATGATTCATCCCAAGGAGGTAACAACTGGAGTGTTATTGTGTTGTTGTTTTTTTCGTTTTACACATCTGAGTGATGAACGACCTCCCTGCCCCCACACACACACCTCCTTCTGTAGTTCCCCAGGGGCTCTTCTGCTGCTTCTAGGTTTGTGAATGGTAATAATTAGATTTAGGAGCCATCAGTCTTCATTGGATTGAATCAACGTGGCAGCTGCTTCCTTCATGTGTTGAACAATAGCAAAAAGGGTATAAGAAAAACTGGTTTGAGATGTAATAAATATTGGTTGTAAAACTTATGTTTCCTCCTTCGAGTCCTTTCATTTGCTAGTAGCGATCTCTACTGTCTAAGATCCTCTGAGAGAAATACATACAGGACAATGGAAATGCATGTGAGAAATTTCCCACAGAACAATTTTTCATATCATGGGAAATAATTATTTGTGTTGTGCCCCTTTTCTGTCTGGATTACAAATAATAGATGTTAAATAAATAAAAACCTCCATAGGCCAAATCTGTGGCAAGGCTGAGAGGGGACAAACGTAGGCCTTATGCACACAACCATTGCCTGTTTTGTGGTCCGCAAATTACACATCTCCAAAACAAGGACACCGGCCATGTGAGTTCCACAGCCAGTCTTTTGACAGCATGGACATATGGACACAGAATGCACATGGAGTCGGTTCTGTTGCTTTTGCAGCCCCATTGAAGTGAATTGGCTCCACATACAGGCCACAAAAGAGAAACAGAACGGACATGGGGAAAAAAATCGGTTTGTGTGCATGATCCCTTAAAAAGATATAGATGTATGTGGCAATCCAGAAACGGGTGACTGGAAATTCTGTGCATTTCCCACCTGTCATGAGATATTGTGTGACTGTATGTGTGTATACAGTTCTGGAAATACGCACTGGACAGACATGGAGGGAGGCTGTAAAATAAGAGATCTGATAAATAAGGAAAACGGAGAAGAAAAGTACTCTGCTGTCAGCACAAACACAAGACTGGAAGATGTATATATGACCCCCATATGTAAAGCTTCCGCTCAGGAATTATTGAGTTTGACGGTGTCTAGACTTGTTCAGAGCGAGTAATGCCAGGTAGTACAAGCTCCATCTTGTAGCAGCTATAGCAGGATGATCAGTGTGGTTTATGGGGTTGTCTGAGCAGGCGATCCCTTCTGCAGGGTTTAATATTCTGGGCAGGTTTATCTGCAGTGCTGGTGCAGGCCTCTCCCTCCCCATTAATCACCCCACCCCCTCCCTTCTGCTCCTTTTCTCTCCACCCACACCCATTGTCTCAGTGTCGCTCCCCTGCACTGACTCATTCACTCACTTCTCACTTTCCAGCAGTTGGGAGGGGGTGCTCGGCTGCAGGGAAAGATGGAGGTTCAGTGACAATCGTCAAGTTTAGCATCAGGAAATCCAGGGTTGCAGTTTTCTGTGTACTGGTTTCTGCTGCTACAAGCCAAAAGGAAAGGAAATGTAGTGTTTCCAGTAAGTGTGCCTGTGTAGAAGAACCCATGTTGCATATGTAGTACTCTACCCCCATCCTCCCCTGCGTGCCACTTTAATTAATGACTCAGCAGTCCAAATATTAATTAATGATATGCAGCAGCTTCCCATTCAGTCCCTGGGAACTGCTCACAAAGATATTATTTGCCATTTAGCAGAAATCTGGGAGCCAGCATGCATCACACACACCAATAATCAGACTCCAGCACCCCTAATTACTGTTCCCCAGCCCTTCTCCACACAGGGCTTTTCTGAAAGAAGGTTTTGAGTGAATGCCCTATCTCACTATATGACTCTATTAATATCAACTCTGTAGTAGTAGTTTAGATTTTCCATACCTTTTAGTCCCCCTCCTTGCCTGTATGTGACACAGTGAAGCTGATCTCATAGCAGATTTATTGGTGGTTACAGCCCCGTTCTCGCTTGCTGACTGCAGTAGTTTGTGACCCTCAGGAAGCAGCAGACTATTTTCCAGGCTTTCTCACATCCTCTTTCAATGCCTGGCAAATGTAATGACCACAATTGTCTGTTTTTCCTTTTCTTTCTTATCAAGTTTGAATATTTTCATAGTGTTCCACCTCATTGCAGGCACTCCTGTAGATATCATTCCTCTGACTGAAGGGCAGTGTGAACATTATTGTTCATATATTAAATGTGCATACATTATTTATGTGCAGCGGTCATAGGGGAGCCGTCAACCAAGCAAATCACTCTGTGCAGGCTGGACAGGAAGAAATAAAAGGACAAACAAGGACAAAAGAAAAAAAAATACACAGTACAGGAATGCATATAGCCAAGAAAAAGGAAATAAAACAATGAATTCGCTGTCATGGTCCCTCAGGTGACTGGTGTCAAGAGATCAGAGAGACTGGCTCAGCATGGAGGAAACTAACTGCCTCCTTGATTTCCCTTTATTCAGTGTTGGTAGGCAGGGCTGTGGAGTCGGAGTCAATTTTGGGTACCTGGAGTCGGAGTTGGAGTCGGCAAAAAAATGAACAGTCTCCGACTCCTACTAAATTTAAATTGGAATAAAAAAGCAAGTTTAAATGTCTGAATTCATAAACATTTATAATTAATTACTTCTCTACTGTAAGAATAAAGGCCAATGCATGCAGTGCCTCACGTAACCGCAAAACAAACGCGTTCAGTGATGTGAAGAAGCATGCTTTTCATATGCTTCACTATATGGCACGCAATGCACAATTAGGAGTGGCAATACATATACTTTCCATTGTGTTGTGTTCTGATGTTACAGGGAACACAATGCCCATGGTTTACCTAGCCTCTCACTGATAAGGGATTAAGTAAATATGTGTTTTGCAGGACTAGAGACACTTTTATAAGTGAAGGGAATGGAGGGTCAATAGTTCAAGACTGAAGCTGTAAACCATGGATGTCAAACTCGTGGCCCTCCAGATGTTGCAAAACTACAACTCCCATCATTCCCTGATGGCTGTAGTATGCCCAGGCATGATGGGAGTTGTAGTTTTGCAACAGCTGGAGGGCCACGAGTTTGACATCCCTGCTGTAAACCATTGGAAAAACTGCTGTCATTTAGCTAAGGCTATAAAACGTGTAAACTCAGAATGTTAGCTTAAACTTTAAACATGACTATGGGATTCTTCTAGGGAAATCATGTTTTAAAATAAATGTCCCTTCCTGGATCCTCCCACTGCCACAGGAGAAGGCAGCAGCTTCTGCCCAACTACCTCTCTGTGCTAGAAGAGCTTAGAAGAACTTCTTTCTTTCCTTCAAGGAATGTATAAAATACATTTGCATATTAAATACAGAGGAGTCGGAGTCGGAAGTACAAAAAAACTAAGGAGTCGGAGCATTTATCTACCGACTCCACAGCCCTGTTGGTAGGGTTAATGACCACTTACCTTTTCTCAGCTTTTGCTCAGTGGTCATCACGTCTACCATTGTATAGTCTGACCCCACCCTTCTGACTATGCGGTAGATAGCTTACTTTGGGTTTGGCTGAACTGGTGTGAGGTCGTCTCTGGTTTTCCTGTTCTTCCATCTCTACTGAAGTTATGTGTTGCGTTTCTTTATTTTTGTTATATTCTCTGTTGTATCTGGGCCTGAGACAGACTTCCATTCGTCCATCTGGGGAGGAATAAACTTATTCCAGGGCTTTATAAGGAAATCGGGGCCTAGGTATCTTGCATATAAATATTCTTACCTTCAAGGTCTATTCATATTGATAGGTAGTCAGGATATTATTATTGAAAAAATAGCCCGGATTCGGGTTCTCTAGGAGGTGACCTGTTCCTTCCCTAGTTTCTAGGACCAGTTACTTTTCCCCTTCTCTCTTGTGTTCAGTGTGGATTCCCCCCCCCCCCCCCCCCCCCACCACCACACACTGATCGTGAAATTATCTACTGCCCATAAAAAAACACAATTTCATTCAGGTCAGTGCAGCTATGGATCCTATGTCTGCACTGGTCGAACAGCTGGAGGTAGCTGACCTCCGTGCGACAGTCTTACGGATTCAGAGACCACAGGTAGCTGGTTCTGATGGTGGATACCAGGCCTAGCCTGTACCTAAGGCTTCCCTCCCGGACAGATTTTCTGGGGGTAGTGACAATTTTATTCGGTTTAGGGAATCGTGTAAGTTGTACTTTAAGCTGCGTCCATACTCTTCTGGGGATGAGTGTCAACGTGTGGGTATAATCATTTCTTTTCTTAAGGATGATGCACAGTCTTGGGCTTTTTCTCTGCCGACCGGATCACCATCCCTCCAGTTGGTAGATGAATGTTTTAGAGCCTTGGGTCTTATTTATGATAACCCGGATTGTATCTCTCAGACTGAGACCAAGTTACATAGGTTATGGCAGGGAAAATGCTCCACGGAAATCTACTGCTCTGAATTTAGGAGATGGGCTACGGATACAGAGTGGAATGATCCTGTTCTCCGTAGCCAGTTCTGTCAGGGTCTGAGAGGCTGCATGAAAAACCTGAGTCATTGGAAGCAGCTATGTACCTTGCTGTATGTCTGGATAGACGCCTGAGGGGGAGATCTAAGGGTCCTCACCCATTAGGACGCACTATCCAATAAAGAGACACCTGTGGTTACGCCTTGTGAGGAGCCTATGCAGTTGGGGGGAGCTACTCCTGGGACTGCTGGTAAGAGCTCTGGTCATATGAAGGGAGTCTGTTTTTGTTGTGGGGAAAAAAGGGACATTTCATAAATATTTGTCCTTACATTCAGCATCAAGGTGCAAACGAAAAATGCATAATCCCCAAATTACTATTGGTAGTGTGGGTGGTGAGCAAGAAAACTTACTTTTGTCATTTACTGGTAGTACCCGATTTTCTCCTGTCGGCCAAGGTGGCACTAGAGTCCAAAACTGTGGAAATCGGGGTATTTCTCGACAGTGGGGCTGGGGTTAAACTAATTGGACAGTTTGTTTGTATTCATGGGTCGACTACTAGTGCACTAGAGAAAAGCATTTCTGCCTTTACTATTGAGTCTGTAACTCTTACCCAAAAATGCCTGTTGCAGGTGGTAAATGACATCCATTTAAGAGTGGGTGATTTCCATCAGGAATTTATGTCATGTTATGTGTTGGAGGGTCTGCCTGCTCCGATGGTTTTGGGTTTGCCATGGTTAAGCAAACATAACTCTATCATCGACTGGCAAGCGAGACAGATTCTCGATTGGAGTGATTTTTGCATGGACAACTGTCTCAATGCGTCTTTCTCTGTGGTCACCACTAAAACTGTACCCTCGTTCATTTCCGAATTTTCTGATGTGTTTTCTTAGAGTGGTAACCAGGAGTTACCCCCGCATCGGGAGTATGATATTCCAGTCAATCTTATTCTTAGAGCTAAACTGCCCAAATCTCAGTTGTATAGTCTTTCGGTGCCCAAAAGAAATGCTATGCGAGAGTACATCACTGAGAGCTTGGAGACCATCAGATTATCCAAATCCCCAGTGGAAGCTGGGTTTTTCTTTTAATAAAAAAAAAATAAAAATTGTACACTTTTGTGTTGTACACACCAGGTCTGGACTTCGGTGAGCTCAACCGTATTTACGTCCGTGATCCGTACCCCCTTCCTTCCTTTCCGGATTTGTTTGATCAAATTGTTGGTGCCAAGGTGTTCTCTAAATTAGATCTGAGGGGGGCATATAATTTCGGTAAGGATTAAAGAGGGGGGACAAATGGAAGATGGCCTTTAATACCCCTTAGGGTTATTTTGATAATCTGGTCATGCCTTTTGGGTTAACCAATGCTCCAGCGGTTTTTCAACACTTTATCAATGACCTCTTTCATCATGTGTTGGGGTGATTTGTTGTCGTATATCTGGATGACATACTAATTTATTCTCCAGACATGGAGACTCATCAGGATCATGTGAGACAGGTGTTACAGATCCTGAGAGAGAATAAATTGTATGCGAAGATGGAAAACTGTGTTTTTGCTGTTAAGGAAGTGCAATTCCTGGGTTGCCTGCTTTCATGCTTCGTTTTTGGTATGGATCCTGAGAAAGTCTGTGCAGTGTTGGACTGGGATCGACCCGAAAATCTGAAAGCACTTATGCGTTTTTTGGCATTCACCAACTACTACCGCAAAGTCATCTTGAGGTCGTTAAACCTTTAAAGGGAATCTGTCACCTGCTTTTACCATTTTAAGCCGTCACCATCGTTATGTTCACTAAAGTACCTTATTTCCAGCAGTCTTCTTTTTACTTTATTTCGTTTTGTCCTTTTGATATAAAAGTGCTTTTTATGATATGCTAATGAGGCTCCAAGGGGCGTTTTTTTTTTTTCCTTCTCCGGTGCCCAGTGAAGCCCCCCTGCAGTGCCCAAGAACGCCTCCTGATCCTCAAATAGGGTTGGACGATATCAAAAATATTCAGACGATAACGATATTAAATTTTTTTATCGCGATAACGATCTATATCGCGATAAATACCCATTTAAAAGAAAAAAAAAACACAAGGAGACGTTACACTGTATGGGGGCAGCCACAAGGAGGCGTTACACTGTATGGGGGCAGCCACAAGGAGGCGTTACACTGTATGGGGGCAGCCACAAGGAGGCGTTACACTGTATGGGGGCAGCCACAAGGAGGCGTTACACTGTATGGGGGCAGCCACAAGGAGGCGTTACACTGTATGGGGGCAGCCACAAGGAGGCGTTACACTGTATGGGGGCAGCCACAAGGAGGCGTTACACTGTATGGGGGCAGCCACAAGGAGGCGTTACACTGTATGGGGGCAGCCACAAGGAGGCGTTACACTGTATGGGGGCAGCCACAAGGAGGCGTTATAATAAGGTCTAGTGGCCACAGGCCACCATACATGCAGTAATACTTGGCGATATACCATTCCCACGGCTGCCTCGCTTGTGTGCTCTGATTCTGACATCAGATGCCGGTGGGCAGAGATTTGAATATGGGAGCAAGGAGGAGGGAGAGCCAGAGCTGCGGGAAGTAGTAAGTTTATAATTTCGTTATCAGACGGAGCACTCTAGTGAGGCAGCCGCAGGAAAAGTCTCTCCAGAGACACCAGTACTCACACAGGGGATCGCCACATATACAATAGAGCCGGCACTGGTGGGTGGCGATGGTGATGTCAGATGGTGGGTGGAGACTTGACTAAGGGAGGCGGAGCAAGAAGGAGTCAGGCCAGGAGCGAGAGGAAGTAACGTTACCCAGCGGCAGCGCTATGCAAGGTGCAGGGGCGGGCGCACGTGCGCTGACCGCTTTCATGACGTCACAAAATACAGCGGTATTTTGGAAACGGCCATATCACAGTTTTTTTTAATACCGCGGTATATCGTGATACCGGTATATCGCCCAACCCTATCCTCAAATAACCTTCCACAGCCCTGGCAAATGGTTCCGCCCCCCTCCCCACGTCGTAGTCTACTTTCTAGAAATGCCCCTTCCTTCTTTCTGTCGGCGGCCAGAAAACTTGCGCAGGCGCAGTACCGCCTGTGCGATCATCAATCTCCTGAGGGCAACGGCCTCAAAAGTCTCACTGGGCATGCGCTGAGCCCAGTCATGTAACCTGAGCGCTGGTTGATGATCGCGCAGGCGGTACTGCGCCTGCGCAAGTTTTCTGGCCACCGACAGGAAGAAGGACGGGGCATTTCTAGAAGGTAGACTATGACGTGGGAAGGGGGCGGAACCGTTTTCCGGGGCTGTGGGAGGTTATTTGAGGATCAGGAGGCGTTCTTGGGCACTGCAGGGGGGCGTCACTGGGCACCGGAGAAGGAAAAAAACGCCCCCCTGGGCACCTTGGAGCCTCATTAGCATATCATAAAAAGCGCTTTTATATCAAAAGGACAAAACAAAATAAAGTAAAAAGACGACTGCTGGAAATAAGGTACTTTAGTGAACATAGCGATGGTGACAGCTTAAAATGGTAAAAGCAGGCGACAGATTCCCTTTAACAGACAAGACTAGGCTGTGAGTCGATTTCTCTGTTTGGTCTGAGGCGGCATTGCAAGCCTTTTCTGCTGTGAAGGAATGTTTTGCTTCAGCCTCTATTCTGGTGCAACTGGACGTGTCTCAGCCATTCATTGTAGAGGTTGACGCATCCAAAGTAAGGGTGGGAGCAGTTTTGTCGCAAGGTCCTTCACCTAGTAAATACCGCCCATGTGCTTTTTTTTTTCTCCAAAAAACAAACAAAAACTCGACTGCTGAAAGAAATTATGACTTGGGTAATAGGGAATTGCTGGCCATTAAGTTGGCTTTTGAAGAATGGCGCCATTGGTTGGAAGGAGCAATTCATCCTATTACAGTAATTACTGATCACAAAAATCAGGTTTACCTTGAATCGGCTAAGGGCTCTTTCACACTTGCGTTCTTCTGTTCCGGAATAGAGTTCCGTCGTCGGGGCTCTATGCCAGAAGAATCCTGATCAGGATTATCCCCATGCATTCTGAAAGGAGAGAAATCCGTTCAGGATGTCTTCAGTTCCGGACCGGAACGTTTTTTGGCCGGAGAAAATACTGCAGCACTTGCCGCAAGGCCGGATCCGGAATTAAATCCTATTGAAAAGCATTAATCCGGATCTGGCCTTAAGCTAAACATCGTTTCGGCGCATTACTGGATCCGACGTTTAGCTTTTTCTTAATGGTTACCATGGCTGCCAGGACGCTAAAGTCCTGTTTGCCATGGTAAAGTGTAGTGGGGAGCGGGGGAGCAGTATACTTACCGTCCGTGCGGCTCCCGGGGCGCTTCAGAGTGACGTCTGGGCGCCCCACGTGCATGGATGACGTGATCGCATGTACACGTCATCCATGCGCATGGGGCGCTCTGACGTCATTCTGGAGCGCCCCGGGAACCGCACGAACGGTAAGTATACTGCTCCCCCGCTCCCCACTACTACTATGGCAACCAGGACTTTAATAGCGTCCTGGCTGCCATAGTAACACTGAACGCATTTTGAAGACGGATCCGTCTTCAAATGCTTTCAGTTCACTTGCGTTTTTCCGGATCCGGCGTGTAATTCCGGCAAATGGAGTACACGGCGGATCGGGACAACGCAAGTGTGAAAGAGCCCTAAACTACTGAATCCAAGGCAGGCCAGATGGTCGCTTTTTTCCACCAGATTTAACTTCATTGTCACCTAGCGTCCTGGGGTTAAGAACATCAAGGCGGATGCTTTGTTGCATAGCTTTCCTGGGGGGAGGGGGGTGATTCTAAAGATCCTAGTCCTATTTTGTCTGAAGGGCTAGTCATATCTGCCCTACAGTACAGACCAAAAGTTTGGCCACACCTTCTCATTCAAAAAGTTTTCTTTATTTTCATGACTATGAAAATTGTAGATTCACACTGAAGGCATCAAAACTATGAATTAACACATGTGGAATTATATACATAACAAAAAAGTGTGAAACAACTGAAAATGTCATATTCTAGGTTCTTCAAAGTAGCCACCTTTTTGCTTTGATTACTGCTTTGCACACTCTTGGCATTCTCTTGATGAGCTCCAAGAGGTAGTCACCTGAAATGGTCTTCCAACAGTCTTGAAGGAGTTCCCTTGTCCCTTTTGCCTTCACTCTGCGGTCCAGCTCACCCCCAAACCATCTCGATTGGGTTCAGGTCTGGTGACTGTGGAGGCCAGGTCATCTGGCGCAGCACCCCATCACTCTCCTTCATGGTCAAATAGCCCTTACACAGCCTAGAGTTGTGTTTGGGGTCATTGTCCTGTTGAAAAATAAATGATGGTCCAACTAAACGCAAACCAGATGGAATAGCATGCCGCTGCAAGGTGCTGTGGTAGCCATGCTGGTTCAGTATGCCTTCAATTTTGAATAAATCCCCAACAGTGTCACCAGCAAAGCACCCCCACACCATCACATCTCCTTCTTCATGCTTCACGGTGGGAACCAGGCATGTAGAGTCCATCCGTTCACCTTTTCTGGGTCGCACAAAGACACTGTGGTTGGAACCAAAGATCTCAAATTTGGACTCATCAGACCAAAGCACAGATTTCCACTGGTCTAATGTCCATTCCTTGTGTTCTTTAGCCCAAACAAGTCTCTACTGCTTTTTGCCTGTCCTTAGCAGTGGTTTCCTAGCAGATATTCTACCATGAAGGCCTGATTCACACAGTCTCCTCTTAACAGTTGTTCTAGAGATGTGTCTGCTGCTAGAACTCTCTAATCTGAGCTGCTGTTAACCTGCGATTTCTGAGGCTGTGACTCGGATGAACTTATCCTCCGCAGCAGAGGTGACTCTTGGTCTGCCTTTCCTGGGGCGGTCAGCATGTGAGCCAGTTTCTTTGTAGTGTTTGATGGTTTTTGTGACTGCACTTGAGGACACTTTCAAAGTTTTCCCAATTTTTCGGACTGACTGACCTTCATTTCTTAAAGTAATGATGGCCACTCGTTTTTCTTTACTTAGCTGCTTTTTTTCTTGCCATAATACAAATTCTAACAGTCTATTCAGTAGGACTATCAGCTGTGTATCCACCTGACTTCTCCACAACGCAACTGATGGTCCCAACCCCATTTATAAGGCAAGAAATCCTACTTATTAAACATGACAGGGCACACCTGTGAAGTGAAAACCATTTCAGGTGACTACCTCTTGACGCTCATCAAGAGAATGCCAAAAGTGTGCAAAGCAGTAATCAAAGCAAAAGGTGGCTACTTGGAAGAACCTAGAAATATGACATATTTTCAGTTGTTTCACACTTTTTTGTTATGTATATAATTCCACATGTGTTAATTCATAGTTTTGATGCCTTCAGTGTGAATCTCCGATTTTCATAGTCATGAATGAGAAGGTGTGTGAAAACTTTTTGGCTGGACTGTGTGTGTATGTGTATGTGTGTGTGTGTGTGTGTGTATATATATATATATATATATCTATTACAGTTTTTTTTTTGGACACCATAAAAGCACAGAGAGCTATGGGGAATGGATATTATATTGCGGGTGTGCTAGCGGCAATCTAACAGCCCATGTCCTCAGCTCTATACCCAAAATCCAGGTCACGGGTACCCTTTAAGATCGCCCATCCTTATAATCTCTTAGCTAACGATATTGGTATTGAGTGCTGACCAAATGTAGAACGGAGCGGCACCCAGAAAAAATTGTAAGTGCTCTTAGAGCTCTGCTTTATGCCCTACATAACGTACTACTTATTTTATAATGTCTGGACCCATGAAAGGTCCTCTTTAAAGTAAGGCACAGTCTATAACACTTGAACAAGCACCTCTCCCATGTCAGAAAGAGAGGACTGCATACAGATGGGAAAGATCCACAGGAGAAGGATCCACAGATATTTGAGAGCATCCCTGGATCATCGGAACAAGATTGCAGAAGGAAAATGTTGAGGGCCTCAGAAATGTGGTAATTATTTGAAAATGAAAGCGAGAGGCACATTTTTGCAGAACTCTATTAGATTGTGTAGGCATAGTCAAGGGAAGACAGTGAGGTTACCCTCCATAGGTTGCCATCTTCCTTTTGGTTATAGGGAAAGGTGGAGAGAAGTGACCATTCGCCTTTACCAATACTGAAAGAAATGAACTAATAGAACTAGAAATTCTATTAGAAATACCCAGAGCAATCTGTGTGAGTGGTCAATTATAACGATCCAGCTGCCCCTAATTAAAGCCTCTACATTGTTAGTTCATGGCAACCACAAAGCACCAGGGTTGTGGTGTAGTAAATTGATTATGGCCCTGGTGGTGTTCTTTTGGAATTCTTGCATGAAGCACACTTAGGGCTGTATTAAATTAGCAATTGAGCATTTCGTTTGTCAGGAAGGAATTGTTCCATCCTGACAATTTCCTGCTAGTCAATGAAGGAGACCACTGCTATAACATGCAGCGATCCCCTCCACAGTATGGGGAGGAGCAATTTTTAATGCTATTGCTGGTTCCCATATACACTCATTATTTGCCGGCAGCAGAGTGTGATTAGATGACATGATCTGCTGCGGGCAAATTATTGTTTTAGCTTGCTTAAAAGATGGGATTACCTGATGAACGAGCGTTTGCTCATTCATCAGGTAATCAGCGGCACTGTTACACTGCCAGATCATTGCTAACTAGCATTTCTATGAACGTCTTGGAAGAAGAGAGTCTTGTAGCGAGGATCTTGCAGAGTAATTTGAACCTGAGATTTAATTCAGATGTGGGCCTGTAAATTTAGTATTGGGAAGGGTCTTCCTTCTGTAAAAGTAATGTGGGTCTTCTGGAATGAAGTGTCCTGCCGTTAGAGTGTAATGTCTAAGGTACAGACACACTGTGCATGAATGTGACTCCTTGAGGGCTTGCAAAAGTTTTTGTTTCAGTCGCAGATAATTAAAAGATCAAAAACAGAATTGGGTCTTAAGCATAGAAAACGTATGGCAGGAGATTTCTTCTTATTTGCATCCACGCCTAGTTTTTAAATGTAAAATGCTGACCAGAGGTTTATGCATGATCCCTAACCATCTTTATCCTTTGACCATAAAGCTCTGTGACATTTGCCTTTAAGACATCTATAATCTGTGTTCCTACTACTTATTTGTCTTTTACTTCCTTAGCACCCGCTGTCCTGTATTTGGGGTCTTTCAGAAGACCGGGATAATAGGAGAAGCTCGGTAACATGTATATCCTGTCTGGATTGTTGATCCTAAAGAAATCATTGGAGATGTGTGAAAGAAGAGTGGTATAGATTCCAAGGAGCAAACAAGATTTCACATAATACGCTGCAAAAAAAAAAGGAAACTTAAAGCAATTAAACCTAATAGAAAACATAGAGGTGATTGGTGGTACACAGACTCTTGAGAAAGTAGAACAACATCCACAAAATGGCAAACAATTCCACAGATCATCACCCTTCTAATTCTGTCAATGACGGCAGCTATGAAGGCGACTTTGGGTGCAATGTGCAGGAACTGCGGGACCTCATGGAGTTGCGGAGTGGGGAGGCAGTGACTCGGATAAGGGAAAACTATGGTGGAGTCCCCACTATCTGCAGAAGACTAAAGACCTCTCCAGTTGAAGGTACAGTAGATGTTATCAATGATGTGTAACTATCTTTTAGCATCTTAAATAATTATTTCACTCATGATTGTAGAAAAAAAAAAATCTGCAACTGAGCAATATTACGGTATGTTATCTACTTATATAAACCCTGTTATTGAGATGATGTCCTCCTTGCCTTATTACAGCTACCTTGCTAGAAATTATCTGCCACCCCCTCGTCAGGCAAAGCAGTGTGTTTTGACTGCTTAGGGCTCCCATCTTAAATTGACCACTAATGGAGGGTCACATGACCATACCCAGCCATCAGAAACCTCCATTGACAAATGTTACACACAGGAAATTAGTACATGTGCAGTGTGAGAAGGAAGATGGAGGTGTCTGATCATATGGCCATTGCAAAGAGCTTAGTACAGTCGGAGAAGACTTTGCCTTACTTACTAAAGAGATTGGCGCCCAACTTACAGTATATTAAATTACATTTAGCCAGGGTGGATTTGATTTAAATCAAACCGATGTTTAAATCACTAGTCAGTAAGGCTTGATTTAAATCATAGTTTTATTTATGTAAAGATTCATATTTGGACAATTTTTCTGTTTTACTTAGGAAGGAGAAAAATGTGTTTCTTTGGTCATCTTCATCACAGCACATCTCATGATGTTGCCTCATTCGGGGCCACCAGGCCTTGCATTTCTTTGTTGCAGTGTTTGCATTTTGCATGCATGCCTGCCTTACAGATGGGTAAAGGAACTTCATTAAAATATTGCCAAACTGGGTCTCTTTTATGGCCTGCTGCCATTATAGTTTTTTTCCTCCAAGGAAAGAATGTGATAAACCTCAGGTCATACACACAAAAAGATCCAAAGACTTGTCTGTGAAGGTTCTCATTTATCCAGGTCATGGTATATCTGTAAAGAATAAATCAAGGCAACTGGACGTACTGTAGATTTCTTGAAAACTTTTCAGTTGTTCTTCCAACGAGCTTTCTCAATTCTGAGTGACTGTAGATAAATTCTGGGAATAAATATGTAGCTGAATCAACATCTGGTAATTATACCCAGCATTGGGTCAAAGATGTTGATTCATTATCCTAATTGGAGTCAGTAGGTGATAAAGACTTCCCAGAAAAAGGTGTCAAGACAGCATTGTACGTGAAAGAGGCCATCTACGTACAAATGGAGAAGCCAAGCTTGAATAGAGGCGGGGGGTTAGACATCTATTGTCTGCCACATACAATGCTGTCTTGACACCTTTTTCTGGGAAGTCTTTATCACCTACTGACTCCAATTAGGATAATGAATCAACACCTTTGACCCAATGCTGGGTATAATTGCCAGATGTTGATTCAGTTACATATTTATTCCCAGAATTTTTGTACAGTCACTCAGAATTGAGAAAGCTTGTTGGAAAAAGGAGTGAAACGTTTTCAAGAAATCTACAGTACGTCCAGTTGCCTTGATTAATTCTTTACAGATGATCCAAAGACTTGTCTGTCTGTGGTTGTGCAGTACTGTGCTCAGAAAATTTCACTTTAATTTTGTAGTACTCCTTGTCTGCTTGCCTTTTCCTCCTTACACTTAGTTTCACTTTCTTCTTGTGCAGATCTATTCCACTCCAAACAATCAGAAAAATATTGTTTATATTCTATTCACTGAACTTTAAACTTAGCACTGAAGGGGTTGATTCTGTATTTATAGGTTTGTAGAAGTTAGGATTTAGATCTTTTTCTCAACTCTTTTCATGTTATAAATTCAGTTTTGAGAACTCCAAAATTTAAACCAAGCATCTGTGATAATATCTTGTAGGCAGAGAAACTACCCAGTAATCTTACAAAAACCTCTGGAAGAGCGTGACATTGTGAATGGATTAAGGGAATGTAACAAAAAATTAAACATACACAGCCTTATTCTACATAATTAAAAAAGTAATCTTTATTTCATAATGAAATAACCTTTGGATGGTAATATATTTTCCTCAAAAAGCATTTTATATTAAAAAATCAAATTTAAATAAAAAAAATCCAATTTAAATAAAAAAATCAGATTTTTTTATTTTTTTTTTAAATCATAGATTTTTATCCACCCTGCATTTAGCTGTGATTTCTACATACTGATTGAAAGAAATGTAAATGGGACCGGTCACGTTGAACTTGGTGTCAAAGCTACAGGCAGTATGTTATAAAGCAGGATCATATACCAATCTGCTCCGCTCATCCTGCTCTATAACATGCTACCTGCAGATTGCACTGCAATTTCATGGTGACCAATGACTATAGGTAAATGACTTGGCTCGTCTGCTCACAGAGCATGCCCATATTTCCATAAAAGGTTTCCTGTGTCCACGTGCCTTCTGTAAAGCACATCCCTTCACTGCTGTTTACATCTGAAACACGATAGCTGCCTCAATTAATATGAAAAGAAAATAGAAAAATATTAGTAATATATTCTATGATTACTATAATAACGTTGTTTGTCACAATTTGTATGAATTCCCCACAGACATAACATAATGCACACTTCATGTAGATCTGCATGCCTTTCTGCCACTTATGTTACACAGTCCACAAAAATAAATACTTAATAAAAAAGAAACCGCTTTCTTGCAACTTTGGACACTATAGAACAAGTGCAAGTGTTTTGCATGTATGAGCAAAGCTGACATCTGGACCCAGGGATCTGTGTCTGCTCCTAGAATCTCTCTAAAAAGTGGAGCAGATTGGTGCAATTTGGAGCAACTAGGGTCTCTAAGTTTTTTCTAACTTGCTCAAAAGTATGGGACTTAGAGAGGAAAGGGACATGGCCTAAGATGCGACTTTTATGTAAAACTGGTGCCCCGATTCTGGCGTTAAAGTAAGCCAATTAATTGATGATATAGTGCTGGACAAAATTATCTAGCTTTGCACCAAATGTACCATCCGGTATGAGCCACTCTGATAAATTAGTAAATCGGCCCATTTGTTTCACATACGTTGTAAGCTAAGTGGTCTGGTGTCCATTTGTAAAGCAATACTGTATTAGGAGCGGGTAATATTATGTACTTAACCCTTTCACGTCTGCAATCTGTATATATACGTGATAGCTGCACATACCCCGTGCAGCTACCACGTATATATACGTTCTGGCAGCTCTTTAATCCAAGCGCTGCAAAGCGCTTGGATTAAAGCTTCTGCCCCTGCCCTGTATGCTGTCACGGACAGCATACAGTGCAGTAATGCCGGCAAGGGACCAATCAGAGTGGCCCCTTGCCGGCAATCGATCCGATTGGTTAGTCTGTGCAGACTAACCAATCGGATCGCGGCAGCGTTAAAATGCCGGTTTCAGGCTCTGATCTGCGCTCTGCAGATCAGAGCCTGAAATCGGTAAGGTGTCCTCGTGCCCCCCGATCCTCCAAGCCTTTGGTGTGCCCATCTGTTCCCCGCTGACCTGTGCCACGGAGATCTGTGCCTCCTGCGCAGCTGCGCTGATCTCCTTCCTGCCCTGATGCGGTCCGCCCCCTGTATTAATTTTATGGCCGCCGGCGCCTCCCCCCCCCCCCCCCCAGCCGATTCCCCATTCTGTGTGCGATGGCGGCGGCTCCATTCCTGAGCCGCCGCCATCAGCAGAGAGTGTCAGCTCTATGCTGACACTCTCCTGTAACCCCATAGATGCTGCGGTTGCGGCATCCATCGGGTTAACAGAGGGAGGGGGCTCCCCCTCTCCACCATCGGGGCTGCAGCGCTGTGATTGCAGCGCCCGATGGTTGCCATGGCAAAGGCGTCCAGTGCTGCCACCTACAGGCAGTCTGGAAGTATTATACTTTGCAATGCAAGAGCATTGCAAAGTATAGTACAACTATCAGCCCCACTGGATCTTCAAGATCCAAGAGGGAACTGATAAAAAAAAAGTGAAAATAATAAAAGTAAAAATAAATAAATAAAAATGTAAAAAAAAAAAAAAAAAAAGACATTGCCTTTTCCTATAAAAAAATAAAATACACATATTAGGTGTCACCGCGTCCGTAACGACCGTCTCTATAAATATATCACGTGATGGACCCCGTCCGATAAACACCATAAAAATAAATTTAAAAAAACTGTGCCAAAAAAGCTATTTTTGTCACCTTACATCACAAAAAGTGCAACAGCAAGCGATCAAAAAGGCTTATGACCCCCAAAATAGTATCAATCAAACCATCACTTTGTCCCGCAAAAAATGATACCCTATTTAAGACAATCGCCCAGAAAATAAAAAAGCTATGGCTCTCAGACTATAGAGACACTAAAACATATTTTTTTGGGTTTCAGAAATGCTATTATTGTGTAAAACTTAAATAAATAAGAAAAAGTATACATATTAGGTATTGCCACGTCCGTAACGATCTTCTCTATAAAACTATCACATGACCTAACTCCTCAGATGAACGCTGTGAAAATAAATGAATGAAAACTGTTCCAAAACAGCCAATTTTTGGGTCACCTTGCCCCATAAAGTGTAATAATGAATGATCAAAAAATCCTATGTACCCAAAAATGATGCCAATAAAAACCTCAACACTTTCTGCAAAAAACGAGCCCCTGCACAAGACGATCGGCAGAAAAATAAAAAACATATGGAACGCCTAAAGGGTTAACAAAGTTTGTAAAAATCAGTTTTGAGTAACTTGAGGGGTGTAGTTTCTATAATGGGGTCATTTATGGGGGTTTCCACTATGTAAGCCCCACAAAGGGACTTCAGACCTGAACTGGTCCTTAAAAAGTGGGTTTTGGAAATTCTTAAAAATTGTAAGAATTGCTTCTAAACTTCTAAGCCTTCTAACGTCCTAAAAAAATCTAATGACATTTCCAAAATGATGCCAACATAAAGTAGACATATGGGGAATGTTAAGTAATAAATATTTTATTAGGTATCACTTTCTGTTTTAGACGCAAAGAAATGGAAATTTGGAAAATTGTGAATTTTTCCTAATTTTTGGTAAATTTGGGATTTTTTCATAAATAAAGGTGAAATATATTGACTCAAATATATGACTATCATGAAGTACAATGTGTCACAAGAAAACAATCTCAGAATGGCTTGGATAAGTAAAAGTGTTCCAAAGCTATTACCACATAAAGTGACGCATGTCAGATTTGTACATTTTGACCTGGACATTGGGGCATCAATGACCCTTGGTCATGAAAGGGTTAAATACTGTCAGCTTGCTGGCGATGACGCTGCTTTATAGGAGATGGAAAAACCAGCTTGACAATAAGGCTAGGGCTCCATGGCAACATTGGATTCCCGTGTCATGGTAAAATGGTGGCATCACTGTGACACATGTAAAACCTCATTATTTCCATAGGAAGGGAAAGTGTTACTGTGATCGGGGCCCACAGTGTTTCCCCTATAGAGAAAAATTTAATTCGCTCACAAGTTCCAATTATTACCTTTATAGTACTAACCTAAAGTCACTATTGGTGGTAAACCTTTTTGCAGTTATTTTTTACCCTCTTCCTAATTTATTTAGCAATTTCCTTTTATGAAAAAAAAAAATTAAACAAATAACTGTGTTTGGGTCACAGCAAACCGCAGTGTAATCCGCAGGCAACCTGTTATAGAGCAGAGGGAGTTTCATATCAGATTGATATTTAGTTTTGTTGGAAAAGATTTAGCAATAATGTACTTACACGTTTATCATATATTTCACTTTTAAAAGACCCCCTCCCCCACCCCCAAAAAAAGTGGGGGAAATGGCAGTGCATCCTATAAAGGAAATACTAACAAGTGCTTTCATTTTGACCAGGGAGCAGTGAATATAGAACCCCTGGTGCTGGCTGTACTCGCCACTCCCTGGGTGCTGTGTCCTGACTGCATATAGTGTTAGATGTAGTGCACGTAGTCATGCACTATGACCATACAGAGTCACTGTTTCAGGGCAGCAGATCACAGTACAAGCTGCTACCCTGAAACAATGATTTAGGTGTCCACATGAGCAAATGTTTTACTATTAAAGGAGCAAAGTGCTCGTTCATCAGGTGATCAGCAGCACTTTTACACGGGCAGATTATCGGGACTGAGCGCTTGATAATCTGCACAGTGGTCAGGCAGTGTAAAGCCACTTTCATACAGGGAATGCTATCAATCACTGATAAGACAGCCTGCTCGGCTGTTGAGTTCAGAAAAAGCAAAGATTTAAAGAAATAAATTAGAAGTTTTACTGGATATATTCACAATTTCTTTTGCATTAAATTGCACGCTTAGGGTACAAGTTCTATAGAAGCTGTAGCTGGTACATTTTAACCCCTTAGTGACCTGCCTGTTTTGGGCCTTGGTAACCAAGCAAATTATTATTATTTTTTTTCATTGTTACATTCCAAGAGCTATAACTTTTTGTATTTTTCAGTCAATGTAACTGTATAAAGGCTTTCCCCCCTGGACTAGTTGTAGTTTTTAATGGCACCAATTTGGGGTACACATAACTTACTGATTAACTTTTAACAACTGTTTCTGGGGGGAGGGGATGGAAAGAAACAGCAATTCTGCCTCTGAGTTTTTATGTTATGGATTTGGCGGCCTTTATTTTTCAGCATTAAGGGCAGAGAGCCATTGGCTCCCGTGTACCACCACAGTAGACTGTCCTGCAGGTAAAGGGGTTATCCAATATTATAATCTGTCCCCCCCATGTGCTGGGCCCCTCACAGGTAATATACATACCCCGCTCCCTGCGCCGCTCCTGGTCCCCGCACTGCCGCTGCTGCTTCTCGCCGTTTGCCGATGAGAACATCCGGTGTCGAGGGCGGAGCAGACAATGGCAGGCGGGGATGAGCCTCCCTAGCATCGCGGTGCTTCTGTCAGGGGCCCGGCACATGGGAGGACAGTTTATGCTATTGGATAACCCCTTTAAGCATAGAAGTGCAGCAGCATGGCCATGCAGGAATCTCCAGATTTTTAGTACAGGCCTGTGTCCTACACTTGCTCGCATCATCCTAAAGTGCAGGGGGATGCAGCTCCTAAGCCACATGTGGCTTCAGCAGTGCTTATTTTTTCCAGATTTTTAGCATTATTTAAAAAATATATATACATTCAATACCCTATACGATTATAAACTAAACATGGTAGATGGGCAAGCAAAGGAAGTTTTGAAATGTGGCAGATACTTTCCCGGGCATCCCTTGCTGTGTGTGTGTGCAAGCATTATCCTGCTGTACTTAGTGCTGTGCTGTTAGTGTCTCTTGTATCACTACTGGGGGTGACCAATTGTAATGTGATGGCTCTCCACAGCAAAGGCATGATTGACACGCTCACCACCAGGCCTCCATACTTAAAGGGGTTGTTCGAGTTCAGAGCTGAACCCGGACATACCAATAATTTCACCCAGGCAGCACCCCTGATGTTAGCATCGGAGCATCTCATGCTCCAATGCGCTCCCTTGCCCTGCGCTAGATTGCGCAGGGTAAGGGCTCTTTTGTTTACAGCAACTCACTGCTGTATGTTCGGTGATGCCACTGGCTCTGATGGGCATGCTTTAGCGCTGCCCTAGCAGTTTTAAAGGCTAGGGCAGCTCTAAAGCCCGCCCATCAGTGCTGGTGACATCACTGGGCTTCCTGGCAGCCCCATGGAGAGCCCGGTACGTCACCGGAATTCCAGATTATGCCTTTGCTCTGCGCAGTTTAGTGAAGGGCAAAGGAGCGCATCGGAGCATGAATTGCTCCGATGCTCAAGTCAGGGGGGCTTCCTGGGTGAAAATGGAGTTATGTCCGGGTTCAGCTCTGAACCCGGACAACCCCTTTAACCCCTTAAGGACCAGACTCATTTTCACCTTCAGGACCAGGCCATTTTTTGCAAATCTGACCAGTGTCATTTTATGTGGTAATAACTTTAAAACGCTTTGGCTTATCCAGACCATTCTGAGATTGTATTTTTCGTCACATATTGTACTTCATGACACTGGTAAAATGGAGTCAAAAAAAATATTTTACATTCCCCATATGTCTACTTCATATTTGGATCATTTTGGGAATGATATTTTATTTTTTGCGGATGTTACAAGGCTTCTCAGAAATTTAAAAAAAAAACAACTTTTTAAGGACCAGTTCAGGTCTGAAGTCACTTTGTGAAGCTTACATGATAGAAACCACCAAAAAATGACCCCATTCTAGAAACACCCCTCAAGGTATTCAAAACTGATTTTACAAACGTCGTTAACCCTTTAGGTGTTCCACAAGAGTTATTGGCAAATAGAGACGAAATTTCTGAATTTCAATTTTTTGGGCAGATTTTCCATTTTAATCCATTTTTTTTTCCAGTAACAAAGCAAGGGTTAACAACCAAACATATTTATGGCTCTGATTCTGTAGTTTATAGACACCCCATATGTGGTCGTAAACCGCTGTACTGGCACACGGTAGAACGCAGAAGGAAAGGAATGCCATATGGTTTTTGGAAGGGAAATTTTGCTGGACATTTTTATTTATTTTTTTTGTTTGTTTTTTTGACACTATGTCCCATTTGAAGCCCCCTGATGCACCCCTAGAGTAGAAACTCCATAAAAGTGACCCCATCTAAGAAACTACGCCCCTCAAGCTATTCAAAACTGATTTTACAAACATCGTTAGTTTAGGTGTTCCACAAGAGTTATTGGCAAATAGAGATAATATTTCAGAATTTCAATTTTTTGGGCAGATTTTCCATTTTAATCCATTTTTTTTCCAATTACAAGGCATGGGTTAACAGCCAAACAAAACTCTATATTTATGGCCCTGATTCTGTAGTTCACAGAAACACCCTATATGTGGTCGTAAACTGCTGTACGGGTACACGACAGGGCACAGAACGAAAGGAATGCCATATGGTTTTTAGAGGGCATATTTTGCTAGACTTTTTTTGGGGACTCTGTGTCCCATTTGAAGCCCCCCTGATGCACCCCTAGAGTAGAAACTCCAAAAAAGTGACCCCATTTTATAAACTACGGGATAGGGTGGAAGTTTTGTTGGTACTAGTTTAGGGTACATATGATTTTTGGTTGCTCTATATTACACTTTTTGTGAGGCAAGGTAACAAGAAATTTTGGCACAGTTTTTTTTTTTTTTTTTTTTTTTTTTTTTTTTTTTTGTTATTTACAACATTCATCTGACAGGTTAGATCATGTGGTATTTTTATAGAGCAGGTTGTCACAGACGTGGCGATACCTAATATGTATACAATTTTTTTTATTTATGTATTCATTTTACACAATGATTTCATTTTTGAAACAAAAAAAAAAAAAATCATGTTTTAGTGTTTCCATAGTCTGAGAGCCATAGTTTTTTCAGTTTTTGGGCGATTATCTTAGGTAGGGTCTCTTTTTTTTTTTTTTTTTGGGGACGAGATGACGGTTTGATTCCCACTATTTTGGGGTGCATATGACTTTTTGATCGCTTGCTGTTACACTTTTTGTGACAAAGATGACAAAAAAATAGCTTTTTTTTTTTACACCATTTTTTATTTTTTACGGTGTTCACCTGAGGGGTTAGGTCATGTGATATTTTTATAGAGCCTGTCGATATGGACGCGGCGATACCTAATATGTATACTTTTTTTTTTTATTTATGTAAGTTTTACACAATGATTTCATTTTTGAAACAAAAAAATCATGTTATAGTGTCTCCATAGTCTGAGACCCATATTATTATTATTATTATTTTTTTTGAGCCATTGTCTCATTTTTTGCGGGATGAGGTGATGGTTTGGTTGGTACTATTTTGGCGTACATGCAACTTTTCTGATCACTTTTATTACTTTTTTAGGGATGTAAGGTGGGCAAAATTTCAATTTCCTCATAGTGTCTATTTTTTTTATTTTTTGGGCGTTCACCGTGCGGGGAAAGTAACATGACCGTTTTATAGATCAGGTCGTTATGGACGCGGCAATACCTAACATGTGTAGTGTATTTTATCTTTTTTTTTTTTTTTTTTTTATTCAGTGATACATGTGTTTTTTTTTTTTTTTTGCTTTATTATTATTTTTTTGGACCCAGACCCACTTGGTTCTTGAAGATCCAGTGGGTCTGATGTCTGTATAATACAGTACAGTACACTATATAGTGTATTGTACTGTATTTTACTTACACTTTGTCTGAACAGATCTATGCCTTTAGCACATATCTGTTGCACCATGGACAGCAGAATGCCTGAGAAGGCGCCCTGTTGCCATGGGAACCTTCCCCGTCTGCTACAACTGAGCAGACGGGGAAGGAGGGGAGCTCCCTCCCTCTGTCACCCCATCCTGTCTGGGGGCTGCAAAGGCACAGCAGCCCCCCGATGGGAGAGGGAGGGAGCTCCCTGACTGTTGACACTTTCCTTACCGCGGTCCGTATGGACCGTGGTATGGAAAGGGTTAAACTGCTGACATCGCAGCACAGATGTCAGCCGTTTATACCAGAGTGTCAGCAATGTGCTGACACTCTGGTATACCCACTGAACACCAATGAATATTCCGGGGAGGCGGGTGGGTGATCGCGATCCCGCCTGCCGCAACCCCTCCCTGCACCACCCGCCGCATAAAATGATTCAGGGGTGCGTGGGGGGGGGGGGGGGTGAAAAATCTATAGTTTGGGCATTTAAAAGTTTCTGATCTCTGCGGTCCCGATCAGAAACTGCAGAAAGCACTGTAAACCGCAGGTCTGAATTTGACCTGCGGTTTGCAGCGATCGCCGATACCCTGGGCATTGACCCTGGGTGCCTGGCTGTGTGTTACATGGTCTGCCGACATGGTGACAGTTTAATGCCATGACCAGTATACTCGCCATGGAGCGCTAAGTAGCAGTGCTCCATGACGAGTATACTCATCATAGGTCCTTAGTCATTAGACCATTGTGGGATCTCATACAGAGCCTGGATTCAACGCTTCAGTTCATAGTTGTTCAGGTTTCCTGCTCTAGGGTTGAAGAAATTCTACAAGAACTTTTAGAGCCTAAGGCTTTTGTGCCCGGCGTGCCGCTTCATGGCTTGCTGCTTCGGTTTCTGTGGCCTGCTGTCACCTGCTTCCGTACATGGCTGTCACTTGCCTCCGCGCATGACCTGCGGACACTTGCTGCCTCTGCACATGGCCTGACACATAAATGTTACCGGGTAGGAGGCAGGAAGTTAAGTTAAAGCTAAAAGGTTTCTAAGGGGAAGATTTTGGATAAGGACCCAGTGTGTCAGAAAAGGAAAGCCTAGTGGAGATGAGTGGTAGTTTAATGTATGCACCCTACTATCATTAGGTGAGTGGAGTAGCCTACAGTGCCTTTTCACGATCTACAGTTTAGCACAAAGCATTATTTGGAACCATGTTCCTTCTTGGACAATGTGAACAATATTAATAGAAATCGTATGTAATTCAAGGAGTGCAAGACGTATAAATCCATGTGATTTATAGGGCATAGTATACTCTTCACCTGGATATAGTATGGGTCAGTCTGAAGTTAAAGGAATATTAGTGTGACCAGACCTCTGAAATTTAGTAAAGATCCTACACAGACCTGTTCTAATGGGAGGCAGCACCATCCTGGCTGGGAATTCATCTTGTATGGACTATAGTTATCCCTTCTTAGGGTACTTTCACACTAGCGTTTTTCTTTTACGGCATATAGTTCCATCACAGGGGCTCTATACTGGAAAATAATTTATCAGGCATATCCCCATGCATTCTGAATGGAGAGTATTCCGTTTAGGATGTCTTCAGTTCAGTCGTTTTGACTGATCAGGCAAAAGATAAAACCGTAGCATGCTACGGTTTTATCTCCGGCGAAAAAAAACTGAAGACACGCCTGAATGCCAGATCCGGCATTTTTTCCCATAGGGATGTATTAGTGCCGGATCCGGCATTCAATATACCGGAATGCCAGATCCGTCCTTCTGGCCTGCGCAGATCAGTAAAAATGGGAAAAAAGATGCAAGACGGATCCGTTTTCGCATGACAAGCAGAGAGACAGATCCGTCTTTGCAATGCATTTGTGAGACTGATCCGGATCAGTCTCACAAATGCTTTCAGTCAGCGGCGGATCCGGCAGCCAGTTCTGACGACGGAACTGCCCGCCGGATCACACTGCCGCAAGTGTGAAAGTAGCTTAAGGCAATAAATTGGTATTTCTCCCTCAAAACAAATGATTTTCAGCAAATGTCGACTTATGCCCAACTAAGCTCTTCTCTGTTATTCTATCTATTTGCACCTAATACCCATAACCTCAAGGGCAACTTTGTCGCCTCTGGAAAGGAGACTCCCCTCACTGCAAACCAAAACAGGGAGCTACAAAACAGCAATATCGACTGTGCATTCCTCTGTCCACGTTTACACTTGCAGCCATGCTCGCACATATAGCTGCAGCTATGTACACTGCCAATTTTAAATCTGTACAGTTTGCCCATTTACCTTCGATCAAACCCCCAGTTGATCAGATCTTGGATCAGGCCCCAATTTTAATAAGACCCCCAATGTTAATTGGACCTCAGAACAGACAAAAAATAAACTCTTCTGTTCTGGATGCTGCCGCTCCTGAGATCTAGGGCTCTTCCTGCCTTGCTGTGCTGCGACCCGACATTGCACAGCGTGAGGTCACAGAGCGCACCTATATGTCTTCGGTAGAAGACCAGGGAGTGGTGAGTACAGCCAGCACAAGGAGAGCTGTATTCACCACTCCCTGATCCTACTATTCTAGTGCACACTTGGGGGAGAAAAAGTTTCTTATAGGGTGAGTACTGCTAGTACTGCAATCACGTGAAGGCGTTGATGCGTAATGACACAGAGCTGAACACTGGGATTGCAGTCTTGGAAAATGAGTAATGATATAATGACTATACTTGGTTTCTTCGACTGAGGCCGCGTTCACATCACCGTTTAGTTTTCCCTTCTTCTGATCCGTCAGAAGGACAGAAAAAAAATAAGGATTCTTTATTTTAAACATCCGTAGTGCTACTTTTTGTCAGTTCTGTCCAAGAGCCATTATTTTAGAATGGAGAAAAAGCCCTCTACCAGAATTGGTTAGAAAAGGGAATTTTATTTACTCACACACGATGCTTGTGCAAGACCAGGGTGGATTTGATTTAAATCACAATTTAAATCACTAGTCAGTAAGGCTTAATTTAAATCATAGTTTTCTACATAAAGACTAATTCTTGCTGGTATAAAAAAAGAATAACAACTTTTCATATTAGTTTGATTAGGTTGATTCTGCATTCATAGGTTTGTAGAAGTTAGGATTAAGGTCTTTTTCTCAACTATGTTCATGTTATAACATTTGTACTGTGAAGAAGAGGCATGTGATCTCTGCTGAGTCAAATTTGTGTTTTGAGAACTGAAAAAGTAAACCAAGCATCTGTGGTAATATCTTGTAGGCAGAGAAACTTCCCAATAATATTACAAAAACCTCTGGAAGAGCATGACATTGTGAATGAATTAATGGAATTTATTTACCCCAAAAATGACACATCTAGAAATATAGAATGTGTCGGCAGATAAGAGCCATTTGGCCCATCTAGTCTGCCCAATATACTGAATACTATGAATAGCCCCTGGCCCTATCTTATATGAAGGATGACCTTATGCCTATCCCATGCATGCTTAAACTCCTTCACTGTATTTGCAGCTACCACTTCTGCAGGACGGCTATTCCATGCATCCTCTACTCTCTCAGTAAAGGAATACTTCCTGATATTACTGTCACGACCATGGTTATGGTCGTGACTCTTTGGTCGCATGCAGTTGTCAGTGGTTTCCTTTTGTTGTCAATCACAGGTGAGGGCTCTGTGTATGTTGCCTCACGTGTGGTTGCCGCTGGCAACATGAAGTGGTTGGCAGTGTAGCAGCTGGAGCTGGTTGCTAGGCTGCTCGCTGTCATTGCATGCGGTTGCACCTGGCCACCTATCTAAGGAGGTGTGCCTTGTGTCTGTCTGTAGTGCACGAGGTTTATGTATGGGTGCACGTCCTCTTTAACCACCTCCCGACCACCTAACGCACCGATGCGTCCGGGAGGTGGTTGATTTACTCCTCCTGGACGCATCGGCGCGTCATCTCGCGAGACGCAAGATTTCGTCACAGCCGGCCCGCGCATGCGCATCGCGGGCCGGCATTTCGTAGAGGAGTATTTCGTCAGCAACCTGCCAGCCGATGATCGCGGCTGGCAGGTTGCTGATTTTTGAAAAAAACAGAGTGCCAGATAACAGATCATATTTGTAAATATGATCTGTTATATGGCTGGCCTGCTCCTCTGCTGGTTCTTTTCGTCAGTTGGATCCAGCAGAGGAGCAGGCTACATAGTGAGTACACAAACACCACATACTAGCCCCAGATCACCCCCCTGAACCCCAATTAACCCTTTGATCACCCCTTTGATCGCCCCTGTCAATCACTAGTGAAAGGAAAAAAGGGATCAGTGCAAACTGTAATTTTTTTTTTTCACTGGTATTGACCGTTAGGTTTTAGGTATAGTTTAGGCCCCTTGGTTAGGTAGTTTAGGGATCAGTTAGCGGCCAGCCCACCGCACCGCAGTCACTGATTCGCTGATTAGCGTATCGCTAATCAGCATTTGTACTTTTATAGTATCTGGAAGTGATCAAAACTGATCACGGTCAGATCTATAATTGTATTAGTGTCACTTTAGGTTCGCCCTCCACCCAAAACACAGTGTTTGCCTGATCAGGCCTGATCGGTCGCCCACATGTGCGTTCACCCACGCCCGCCCCACCGCAGTGACAAAAATTATTATTTTTTGATCACTGCACATTCACTTTACACGCGCTGCTAGCCTCCCATTTGTAAGACAGGCTTGCTTTTTTTTTTTTCTTGGGTAGTCTCAGGGAATACCCCTAAATTTAGTTGCCCACATGTCAAACAGGGGGTATTCTTCTGAAGAGGCCTACAGGCTTCTGACCCAGTCGGATGAGGAATGGGAACCCTCATCTGATGAATCTAGCGGGTCAGAATACGAACCTGTAGAAAGCAGTGGCTCTCTGACCCAAAGTTCGGACGAGGAGGCTGAGGTCCCTGATAGCACGAGGCGTACCCGGCCCCGTGTCGCTAGACCGCAGGTTGCGCAGGATCCGCTTCAAGAGCAGCAGAGTGGGGCTTGTGCTGTCGGATTACGTGGTGAGGCATATACCAGCAGCGCAGCCCTTCCTGGACCTAGTACCAGCACTGCCGTAGAACATGGTGAAGTAGCGAGCACCAGAAGGGCAGTTGAAGCTGGTACGGTGGCACGTGCAGTAGTGACCCCGTCGCAGCCACCGCAAAGACGTGCCCGTAGAGCCCCTAGAATCCCTGAGGTGCTGGCAACCCCTGATTGGCAGTCCCCAACTTCAGCCACACCTGTAGTTCCCCCTTTCACCGCCCAGTCTGGAGTTCGGGTTGAGACAGCTCAGATCGGTTCGGCCCTGGGATTTTTTGAGCTGTTCTTGACTGCGGAGCTCTTAGACTTAGTTGTGGCAGAGACAAACCGGTATGCCACATAATTTATAACCGCTAACCCGGGAAGCTTTTATGCCCAGCCTTTCCGGTGGAAACCAGTCCAAGTTTCCGAAATTAAAACTTTTTTGGGCCTTCTCCTCAACATGGGTCTAACTAAAAAGCATGAATTGCGGTCATATTGGTCCACGAATCCAATTCATCACATGCCCATGTTCTCTGCTGCTATGTCCAGGACACGATTTGAGACCATCCTGCGTTTCCTGCACTTTAGTGATAACAGCACCTCCCGTCCCAGAGGCCACCCTGCTTTTGACCGGCTCCACAAAATTCGGCCCCTCATAGACCATTTCAACCTGAAATTTGCAGATTTGTATACCCCAGAGCAAAACATCTGCGTAGACGAGTCCCTGATACATTTTACCGGGCGCCTTGGCTTTAAACAATACATCCCAAGCAAGCGCGCCCGGTATGGGGTCAAATTGTATAAGCTCTGTGAACGGGACACAGGCTATACCCAAAAATTTCGTGTCTATGAGGGAAAAGATCAGACACTGGAGCCGGTCGGTTGCCCTGACTACCTGGGGAGCAGTGGGAAGATAGTCTGGGACTTGGTGTCACCCTTATTCGGCAAGGGGTACCATCTTTATGTGGACAATTTCTACACAAGTGTGGCCCTCTCTAGGCATTTGTTTCTAGAACGGATTGGCGCCTGTGGTACCGCGTAAACTAGTCGCGTGGGCTTCCCCCAACTGCTCGTTAGCACCCGTCTTGCAAGGGGGCAGAGGGCCGCACTGTGTAACGAAGAACTGCTCGCGGTGAAATGGAGAGACAAGCGTGACATTTACATGCTCTCCTCCATTCACGCAGACACGACAATACAAATTGAGCGAGCAACCCGTGTCATTGAAAAGCCCCTCTCAGTCCACGACTATAACCTTCACATGGGAGGGGTGGACTTCAATGACCAGATGTTGTCTCCGTATTTAGTTTCCCGCAGAACCAGACGCTGGTATAAGAAGGTGTCTGTATATTTAATTCAATTGGCTCTGTATAATAGTTTTGTTCTCTACAGTAAGGCTGGGAGAACTGGATCCTTCCTCAAATTTCAGGAAGAGATCATCGAGAACCTCCTGTACCCAGGAGGTTCCGTGGCCCTATCCACCAGTGTAGTTAGCCGTCTACACGAGCGACATTTCCCCAATGTCGTTGCTGGTACTTCAACCCAACCGTCGCCCCGAAAAAGATGTCGTGTCTGTAGCAGGAGTGGAATAAGGCGTGACACCCGCTATTTCTGTCCTGACTGTCCTGACCACCCTGCCCTATGCTTAGGGGAGTGTTTCCAGAAGTACCACACACAGGTACACCTAGCATAGGGATCATCTCACCAGGACAGGCACACAGGGCTATTAGGGCCCATTCACTCACACAGCTGCTGCAAACGTCTCCTTTCACCTGGGACAAAGTGCATAACGCACTTCGCCACATCTTTGGGTGATTTGCGCTTTGCACATTGACCCATGGGGAAGGAGAGGTTTGTTCTATAAAGGTAAAAAAATAAATAAATAAAAAAACACCAGTAAGCAAAAAGGTTAATGTTTAGTTAAAAAAGTAAAAATTTATATGTTCTGTTCCAAAGTTAATAAAATTATTGCGTTGTGGCCTGGTTTTTTCTTTCTTTTTTTACCTTCCAGGTGGACTAGCAGCAGCACTGATGTGCATTCTGACAGAAGCATTGCGCTGCTGTCAGATTACACGCAAGTCGGTGTATGCGGCGCTGCAAGACGAGATTTCTCCTCTGCAGTAACAGATACGTTTGCCGAGGCATACGAGCTGAGGAGGAGGTGGCGTTCCTATGCTTTGGCAAACACTTTGTATGTAAAAAAAATAAAATATAAAAAATCCCGGCAATGATTTATTCATCCACATCGATTGATGTGAATGGAGAAATCTGGTTTGCCAGGGCATACGAGCTAAGTGGGTATGGATGTTGGGCGGAGCTCCTATGTCCTGGCAGACGCCTTTCCCCTCCTTTTTTTTTTTTTTTTTGGGGCAGAGATTTTTTCATCCACATTGATCGATGCGAATGAAGAAATCTGTGCCGTAATTTTTTTTCTTTCAGCCCAGAGGCTGAACAGAAAAAAAAAATCTCATTACCTGTATGCTCAATATAAGGAGAATAGCAGAAACTCCTAATGCTGGCCATACATGTAATGATTGCGGAGACCCTCAAATGCCAGGGCAGTACAAACACCCCACAACTGACCCCATTTTGGAAAGAAGACACCCCAAGGTATTCGCTGAGGGGCATATTGAGTCCATGAAAGATTTATATTTATATCCTAAGTTAGCAGAAAGCGAGACTGTGGGGTCACATGTGGGGTATTTATTAGGGATCGACCGATTATCGGATTTACCGATATTTTCGGCCGATATTCAGGATTTTGAACGCTATCGGTATCGGCATTTATTTTGCCGATATTCCGATAGCGTATGGGGAACACATATCGCGCTACTGTCAGCTCTCTCCGTGTTCCCCTTAGCAGCACAGGGGAGAAGGAAGCAGTGTCTCCTCCCCCTGTGCTGCTGCCGCTGCCGCCAATGAAAGGACAAGGGACAGGAGGAGGGGAGGAGCTATGGCCACTGTGCCACCAATGAAGCTTAATCTCTCATTTATTCATATACAGGAGACCGGAGCTGCAGGATGACATAGCTGGCTCCCGACCTCTATGAGCAATAGCTGCGATCTGCGGTAGTTAACCCCTCAGGTGCCGCGGATCGCAGCTACTGCTCATAGAGGTCGGGAGCCGGCTATGTGATTCTGCAGCCAGCTCCTGCCTCCTGTATATGAATAAATGAGAGAGGGGTTGTCCAAGTTAGATTTATTGATGACCTATCCCCGGGATAGGTCATCAATATCAGATCGGCGGGGGTCCGACACGGCTGTTTGAAGAGGAGACTCGCACGGTGTCAGCGCTGCCTCCTCTTCACTGTTTACCTTCTAGCCGTTGCATCTGCAGTGGTGAGCAGGTGTAATTACACCCAAGCCTTCCTATTGAAATGAATGGGACGGCTTGGGTGTAATTACACCTGCTCACCACTGCAGATGCAACGGCTAGAAGGTAAACAGTGAAGAGGAGGCAGCGCTGCGAGTCTCCTCTTCAAACAGCTGATCGGAGGGGGTGCTGGGTGTCGGACCCCCGCCGATCTGATATTGATGACCTATCCTGGGGTCATCAATAAATATAACTTGGACAACCCCTTTTAATCTTCATTAATGACGCAGTGCGCTCTCTCCCCCCCCCCCCCAGTATTAAGCATTGGTGGCGCAGTGCACCCCCCCCACCCCAGTATTAAAAACATTGGTGGCGCAGTGCGCCCCTCCACAGGATCCCCTCCTCCGATCGGAGCCCCAGCAGTATAATGCTGGGGCTCCGATCGGTTACCATGGCAGCCAGGACGCTATTGAAGCCCTGGCTGCCATGGTAAGCTCCATGCTGCTGTGTGCACAAAGCACAGAGCAGCAGGGACAGTGTGAGCTCCTATTCATCCTGATAGATCTCTATCAGGGTGAATAGGACAAGGGTTCTAGTCCCTAAGGGGGCTAAAAGCACAGAGCAGCAGGGACAGTGTGAGCTCCTATTCATCCTGATAGATCTCTATCAGGGTGAATAGGACAAGGGTTCTAGTCCCTAAGGGGGCTAAAAGTTAAAAAAAAAATAAGTTACAAAAATAAAACACCAAAATATTAAGTATAAATGAAAAAGAAAGATTTACAAAAAAAACTACACATTAACAATAAACATTAATTTTCAGCAGATTTGTGGGAATTTTTTATTTTTATTTTCAAAAATAAAAATTCCCAGAATATCGGTATAAATTATCGGCTATCGGCCTGAAAGTTCACAAATTATCGGTATCGGCCCTAAAAAATCAACATCGGTCGATCCCTAGTATTTATACTGCCCTGGCTTTTTAGGGGCCCTAAAGCGTGAGAAGAAGTCTGGGATCCAAATGTCTAAAAATGCCCTCCTAAAAGGAATTTGGGCACTTTTGCAGCCTAGATGCTCAAGTGTCACACATCTGGTATCGCCGTACTCGGGAGAAGTTGGGCAATGTGTTTTGGGGTGTCATTTTACATATACCCATGCTGGGTGAGATAAATATCTTGGTCAAATGCCAACTTTGTATAAAAAAATGGGAAAAGTTGTCTTTTGCCAAGATATTTCTCTCACCCAGCATGGGTATATGTAAAATGACACCCCAAAACACATTCCCCAACTTCTCCTGAGTACAGCGATACCAGATGTGTGACACTTTTTTGCAGCCAAGGTGGGCAAAGGGGCACATATTCCAAAGTGCACCTTTCGGATTTCGCAGGCAATTTTTTACACATTTTGATTGCAAAGTACTTCTCACACATTTGGGCCCCTAAATTGCCAGGGCAGTATAACTACGCCACAAGTGACCCCATTTTGGAAAGAAGACACCCCAAGGTATTCCGTGAGGGGCACGGCGAGTTCCTAGAATTTTTTATTTTTTGTCGCAAGTTAGTGGAATATGAGACTTTGTAAGGAAAAAAAATAAAAAATTCATCATTTTCCGCTAACTTGTGACAAAAAATAAAAAATTCTAGGAACTCGCCATGCCCCTCACGGAATACCTTGGGGTGTCTTCTTTCCAAAATGGGGTCACTTGTGGCGTAGTTATACTGCCCTGGCAATTTAGGGGCATATATGTGTGAGAAGTACTTTGCAATCAAAATGTGTAAAAAATGGCCTGCAAAATTCGAAAGGTGCTCTTTGGAATATGTGCCCCTTTGCCCACCTTGGCTGCAAAAAAGTGTCACACATCTGGTATTGCCGTACTCAGGAGAAGTAGGGCAATGTGTTTTGGGGTGTCATTTTACATATAACCATGCTGAGTGAGAGAAATATCTTGGCAAAAGACAACTTTTCCCAAAAATTTTATACAAAGTTGGCATTTGACCAAGATATTTATCTCACCCAGCATGGGTATATGTAAAATGACACCCCAAAACACATTGCCCAACTTCTCCTGAGTACGGCGATACCAGATGTGTGACGCTTTTTTGCAGCCTAGATGCGCAAAGCGGCCCAAATTCCTTTTAGGAGGGCATTTTTAGACATTTGGATCCCAGACTTCTTCTCACGCTTTCGGGCCCCTATAAAGCCAGGGCAGTATAAATACCCCACATGTGAACCATTTTGGAAAGAAGACACCCTACAGTATTCAATGAGGGGCATGGCGAGTTCATAGAATTTTTTTTTATTTTGGCACAAGTTGGCGGAAATTGATTTTTTTTTTTTTTCTCACAAAGTCTCCCTTTCCGCTAACTTGGGACAAAAATTTCAATCTTTCATGGACCCAATATGCCCCTCACGGAATACCTTGGGGTGTCTTCTTTCCGAAATGGGGTCACATGTGGGGTATTTATACTGCCCTGGCATTTTAGGGGCCTTAAAGCGTGAGAAGAAGTCTGGAATATAAATGTCTAAAAAATTTTACGCATTTGGATTCTGTGAGGGGTATGATGAGTTCATGTGAGATTTTATTTTTTGACACAAGTTAGTGGAATATGAAACTTAGTAAGAAAAAACAAAAAACAAAAAATTCTGCTAACTTGGGCCAAAAAAAATGTCTGAATGGAGCTTTACAGGGGGTGATCAATGACAGGGGAGTGATCAGGGAGTCTATATGGGGTGATCACCACCCTGTCATTGATCACCCCCCTGTAAGGCTCCATTCATACGTCTGTATGATTTTTACGGATCCACGGATACATGGATTGGATCCGCAAAACGCATACGGACGTCTGAATGGAGCCTTACAGGGGGGTGATCAATGACAGGGGGGGTGATCAGGGAATCTATATAGGTGATCACCCGCCTGTCAGGCTCCATTCAGACGTCCGTATGTGTTTTGCGGATCCGATCCATGTATCCGTTGATCTGTAAAAATCATACGGACATCTGAATGGAGCCTTACAGGGGGGTGATCAATGACAGGGGGTGATCAGGGAATCTATATGGGTGATCACCCGGCTGTCATTGATCACCCCCCTGTAAGGCTCCATTCAGACGTCCGTATGCGTTTTGCGGATCCGATCCATGTATCTGTGGATCTGTAAAAATCATACGGACGTCTGAACGGAGCCCGACAGGGGGGTGATCAGGGAGTCTATATGGGGTGATCATGGGTTCATAAGGGGTTAATAAGTGGGGGGGGGGGGGGGTGTAGTGTAGTGTTTTGTGGTACTTTAAACAGCTACCTGTGTCCTCTGGTGGTCGATCCAAACAAAAGGGACCACCAGAGGACCAGGTAGCAGGTATATTAGACGCTGTTATCAAAACAGCGTCTAATTTACCTGTTGGGGGTTAAAAAAAAAATCACATCTCCAGCCTGCCAGCGAGCGATCGCCGCTGGCAGGCTGGAGATCCACTCGCTTACCTTCAGTTCCTGTGAACGTGCGCGCCTGTGTGCGCGCGTTCACAGGAAATCTCGGCCCTCGCGTATATGCGTCACTCTGCGCAGGGCTGCCGCCTCCGGACCGCACATCTGCGTTAGGCGGTCCGGAGGCGGTTAAAGGGACACTGACAGGCCCTATAACTATAATTAGCTGTACATATCCATGCACAGATCTTCTAATGTGCATTAAAAACATATAAGTATCCCCCCGGTCCACATTATGAATACAGTTAACTAACGTTTTATAACCTGAACTAATCGCTGTTCTTTCTGCCCAAGGGGCGGGGTTTCAGCTTCTCTTGCGCCCAGCCAGCATCAGCCCAACCGCCGTTTTTGAAGCACCACCCAGCTCATCAATATTCACTTAGCTGGGCGGCTTCTGCATGCCCAATAGAAAGGTATGGGTGCCGGGCGCATGCGCAGAAGCTGAAAGAGAGTCCGATGCCCATAGCTTTCTATTGGGCATGCGCCGGATCTCGGAAGGTCGGGGATTGCAGAAGCAGTCCAGCTAAGTGAATATTGATGAGCTGGGCGGCGGTTGGGCTGATGCTGGCTGGGCGCAAGAGAAGTTGAAACCCCGCCCCTTGGGCAGAAAGAAAAGCGATTAGTTCAGGTTATAAAACGTGAGTTAACTGTATTCATAATGTGGACAGGGGGGATACTTATATGTTTTTAATGCACATTAGAAGACCTGTGCATGGATATGTACAGCTAATTATGGTAATTGTATAGACCATTAAAAACTACAGGTCTACCCTCAAAAACAGCCCTTACATAGTTCCGTAGATGGAAATTTTTCTAAGGGGTTAAAATCGAATGTACTTTGAATACTGCCTCCTTTCTGCCGTCATAAAAGAACACGAAACACTGACAGAATGGCAAAAATAGCAGTGTGATCAATGCCTAGTGTGTGTGTGTGTGTGTGTGTGTGTGTGTGTGTGTGTAAAAATACAAGAGAAATGTAGTACTTTCACCCTTGTCCTGCCAAAGCTTGAAGAGTTTCTGAAGAAAGACCGTCTTGTGGAGACCCACCATGAGCTGTTGTGTGATTTCCATGGTTACTAGGAATGGGCAACCTGATACCTCTGCAGAAACACAATTCTTAATGATATTTTATTTCTGCATTTAAAAAGGTACCCAGCGAAGGATAAAATCAGAATGAGAAGAGCACGGGTAATTGATTAAACAAATGCTTTGGATGAAATCTGTGTGGGTTACTGTGAAAACTAGTGAGAGACAAGAAAGTGAAATATGAGGAGGCGGTGAGAAATTTGGTGCAGCACCTGGCTCTCTGCTCCTTCTGTGTCTAGCTGTACGCAGGTCCCTGGCACTTCTCTTCGTGCTGTTGACTGCACAGATTTGTCTGCAGAATGTGATCATCTCTGTGCCGCTGGATGGTGCAGAAGATGTCACTTGTAGGTCAGCAGCTGTCATTTTCCCTTTTAGTTGTTGTGATCTGGAGGAATATCTTAACCTCTTGGGGGAGAGAGGTTGAGGGCTGGCAGCATGTAGGCGGCGCTCAGCATTGAAAGGTGTTAGAAACCCACTTACATCATCAGTGTAAAAATACTGACGCAAGCGGCACAGCTTGATAACAAGTCTATTCCTTAGCCCTCCTCCCTGCAAGGGAAAACAGCAGTAATTGCTGAGAAACAGACAGCAGTGATGATGATGACGGCTTTAGCAGCATTACTGCATGATACCCTAGTCATAGTGGCCACTGAGCTTGGAGTGTCAGTGTCATCAGCAGGTTGCAGCAGAGATACAGAGAGACTGGAAAGTCACAGAAAGGCATAGAAGTGGATGTCCTTTGGCCACATCCCACACTGATGACCGCTTCATTGAGAACAATGCCCTGCAGAACCAGATGATAAATGCCACACAACTCCAGGCACATTTAAGTCATCCAAGTGTCATGTCAGACCATTCAATACGGTTTACATCAGCGTGGTCTGCATGCTAGATTACCTGCAAGGGTACCTGACCAAAGATGTCATCATCTTGCATGGGCCAGGGAGCATATACGCTGGACAAGGGACCAGTGGGCCTCAGTGCTGTTCACTGATGAAATTCGATTCACGCCGAGCAGACATGATGGCTGCTAACAATGTTGGAGACGTCAAGGCGAGCGATATGCATCAGCCACGGTTGTCAATGTTACAGTATGGGCAGGTGTGTCTAGTCAATACAGAACTGCCCTACACTTTGTGAATGGTACCGTGACAAACCCATACTACTTGAATAACATACTTAAAGGGAACCTGTCACCGGTATTTTGGGTATAGAGCTGAGGACATGGGTTGCTAGAAGGCCGCTAACACATCCACAATATCCAGTCCCCATAGATCTGTGTGCTTTTATTGTGTAAAAAAAAAAACGATTTGATACATATGCAAATTAACCACCTCCCGACCGCTGTACGCACCGATGCGTCCGGGAGGTGGTTGATTTGTTCCTCCTGGACGCATCGGCGCGTCTTCTCGCGAGACGCGAGATTACGTCACAGCCGGCCCGCGCATGCGCATCGCGGGCCGGCATTTCACTGCAGAGTATTTCGTCAGCAGCCTGCCGGCCACGATCATTGGCTGGCAGGTTGCTGATTTTCAAAAAAAAACAATCAGCAGCCATTTAACCCCACATATTAGTAAATATGATGGGGTTATATGGCTGCTGTGCTCCTCTGCTCCTTCTTTTGGTCGGTTGGTTCCAGCAGAGGAGCACATCATTACTGTGAGTACCCACTACACCACACTTAGCCCCACGATCACCCCAATTAACCCTTTGATCACCCCTTTGATCGCCCCTGTCAATCACTAGTGAAAGGAAAAAAGTGATCAGTGCAAACTGTCACTTTTTTTTTTCACTGGTATTGACCGTTAGGTTTCAGTATAGTTTAGGCCCCTTGGTTAGGTAGTTTAGGGATCGGTTAGCGCCCAGCCCACCGCACCGCAGTCTGTTATTCGCTGATTAGCGTATCGCTAATCAGCATTTGTACTTTTATAGTATCTGGAAGTGATCAAAACTGATCACGGTCAGATCTATAATTGTACTAGTGTCACTTTAGTTCGCCCTCCACCCAAAACGCAGTGTTTGCCCGATCAGGCCTGATCGGTCGCCCACACGTGCGTACACCCACGCCCGCCCCACCGCAGTGACAAAAAAAAAATTTTTTTTTTGATCGCTGCACATTCACTTTACACGCACTGCGGCGATAAAAAAAATCAGTTTTGATATTTTTTATCAACCGCAGCGGCCTCCGGTACTTCGCTAGCCTCCCATTTGTAAGACAGGCTTGCTTTTTTTTTCTTGGGTAGTCTCAGGGAATACCCCGAAATTTAGTTGCCCGCATGTCTAACAGGGGGTATTCTTCTGAAGAGGCCTACAGGCTTCTGACCCAGTCGGATGAGGAGTGGGAACCCTCATCTGATGAATCCAGCGGGTCAGAATACGAACCTGTAGAAAGCAGTGGCTCTCTGACCCAAAGTTCGGACGAGGAGGCTGAGGTCCCTGATAGCACCAGGCGTACCCGGCCCCGTGTCGCTAGACCGCAGGTTGCGCAGGATCCGCTTCAAGAGCAGCAGAGTGGGGCTGGTGCTGTCGGATTACGTGGTGAGGCATACACCAGCAGCCCAGCCCTTCCTGGACCTAGTACCAGCACTGCCGTACAACCTGGTGAAGTAGTGAGCACCAGAAGGGCAGTTGAAGCTGGTACGGTGGCACGTGCAGTAGTGACCCCGTCGCAGCCACCGCAAAGACGTGCCCGTAGAGCCCCTAGAATCCCAGAGGTGCTGGCAAACCCTGATTGGCAGTCCCCAACTTCAGCCGCACCCGTAGTTTTCCCTTTCACCGCCCAGTCTGGAGTTCGGGTTGAGACAGCTCAGATCGATTCGGCCCTGGGATTTTTTGAGCTGTTCTTGACTGCGGAGCTTTTAGACTTAGTCGTGGCAGAGACAAACAGGTATGCCACACAATTTATCACCGCTAACCCGGAAAGCTTTTATGCCCAGCCTTTCCGGTGGAAACCAGTCCAAGTTTCCGAATTTAAAACTTTTCTGGGCCTCCTCCTCAACATGGGCCTGACAAAAAAGCATGAATTGCGGTCATATTGGTCCACGAACCCGATTCATCACATGCCCATGTTCTCTGCTGCTATGTCCAGGACACGATTTGAGGTCATCCTGCGTTTCCTGCACTTTAGTGACAACACCGCCTCCCGTCCCAGGGGCCACCCTGCTTTTGCCCGCCTCCACAAAATTCGGCCCCTCATAGACCATTTCAACCAGAAATTTGCAGATTTGTATACCCCTGAGCAAAACATCTGCATAGACGAGTCCCTGATACATTTTACCGGGCGCCTTGGCTTCAAACAATACATCCCAAGCAAGCGCGCCCGGTATGGGGTCAAATTGTATAAGCTCTGTGAAAGGGCCACAGGCTATACCCACAAATTTCGGGTCTATGAGGGAAAAGATCAGTCCCTGGAGCCGGTCGGTTGCCCTGACTACCTGGGGAGCAGTGGGAAGACAGTTTAGGACTTGGTGTCACCCTTATTCGGCAGGGGGTACCATCTTTATGTGGACAATTTCTACACAAGTGTGGCCCTCTTTAGGCATTTGTTTCTAGAACGGATTGGCGCCTGTGGTACCGCGCAAACTAGTTGCGCGGGCTTCCCCCAACGGCTCGTTAGCACCCGTCTTGCAAGGGGGCAGAGGGCCGCACTGTGTAACGAAGAACTGCTCACGGTGAAATGGAGAGACAAGCGTGACGTTTACATGCTCTCCTCCATTCACGCAGACACGACAATACAAATTGAGCGAGCAACCCGTGTCATTGAAAAGCCCCTCTCAGTCCACGACTATAACCTCCACATGGGAGGGGTCGACTTCAATGACCAGATGTTGGCTCCGTATTTAGTTTCCCGACGCACCAGACGCTGGTATAAGAAGGTGTCTGTATATTTAATTCAATTGGCTCTGTACAATAGTTTTGTTCTCTACAGTAAGGCTGGGAGAACTGGATCCTTCCTCAAATTTCAGGAAGAGATCATCGCGAACCTCCTGTATCCAGGAGGTTCCGTGGCCCCATCCACCAGTGTAGTTAGCCGTCTACACGAGCGACACTTCCCCAGTGTCGTTGCTGGTACCTCAAACCGACCGCCACCCCGAAAAAAATGTCGTGCCTGTAGCAGGAGTGGAATAAGGCGTGAAACCCGCTATTTCTGTCCTGACTGTCCCGACCACCCTGCCCTATGCTTAGGGGAGTGTTTCCGAAAGTACCACACACAGGTACACCTAGCATAGGGATCATCTCACCAGGATAGGCACACAGGGCTATTAGGGCCCATTCACTCACAGCTGCTGCAAACGTCTCCTTTCACATGGGACAAAGTGCATAACGCACTTCGCCACACGCTTTGCACATTGACCCATGGGGAAGGAGAGGTTTGTTCTATAAAGGTAAAAAAACAAAAACAAAAAAACAGGTAAGCAAACAGGTTAATGTTTAGTTCCAAAAGTTAAAGTTACATGTTCTGTTCCAAAGTTAATAAAATTATTGCGTTGTGGCCTGGTTTTTTCTTTTACCTTCCAGGTGAACCAACCGATCGACCAGCTGCAGCACCGATGTGCATTCTGACAGAAGCATTGCGCTGCTGTCAGATTACACGCAAGTCGGTGTATGCGGCGCTGCAAGACGGGATTTTCTCCTCTGCAGTGACAGATGTGACAGATACGTTTGCCGAGGCATACGAGCTGAGGAGGAGGCAGCGTTCCTATGCTTTGGCAAGCACTTTGTGTATGTATGTGTATGTCTATATATATATATATATATAAAATCCCGGCAATGATTTATTCATCCACATCGATTGATGCGAATGGAGAAATCTGGTTTGCCAGGGCATACGAGCTAAGTGGGTATGGATGTAGGGCGGAGCTCCTATGTCCTGGCAGACGCCTTTCCCCTCCATTTTTATTTTTTTGGGCAGAGATTTTTTCATCCACATTGATCGATGCGAATGAAGAAATCTGTGCGGTTCATTTATTTTTCTTTCAGCCCAGAGGCTGAACGGAAAAAAAAATCTCATTACCTGTATGCTCAATATAAGGAGGATAGCAGAAACTCCTAATGCTGGCCATACATGTAATGATTGCGGAGACCCTCAAATGCCAGGGCAGTACTAACACCCCACAACTGACCCCATTTTGGAAAGAAGGCACCCCAAGGTATTTGCTGAGGGGCATATTGAGTCCATGAAAGATTGAAATTTTTGTCCTAAGTTAGCGGAAAGTGAGACTTTGTGAGAAAAAACAAAAAAAAATCAATTTCCGCTAACCTATGCGAAAAAAAATAATAATTCTATGAACTTGCCAGGCCCCTCATTGGATACCTTGGGGTGTCTTCTTTCCAAAGTGGGGTCACATGTGGGGTATTTATACTGCCCTGGCTTTTTAGGGGCCCTAACGCGTGAGAAGAAGTCTGGGATCCAAATGTCTAAAAATGCCCTCCTAAAAGGAATTTGGGCACCTTTGCGCATCTAGGCTGCAAAAAAGTGTGACACATCTGGTATCGCCGTACTCAGGAGAAGTTGGGGAATGTGTTTTGGGGTGTCATTTTACATATACCCATGCTGGGTGAGAAAAATATCTTGGTCAAATGCCAACTTTGTATAAAAAAAATGGGAAAAGTTGTCGTTTGCCAAGATATTTCTCTCACCCAGCATGGGTATATGTAAAATGACACCCCAAAACACATTGCCCAACTTCTCCTGAGTACGGCGATACCAGATGTGTCACACTTTTTTGATGCCAAGGTGGGCAAAGGGGCGCATATTCCAAAGTGCACCTTTCGGATTTCACCGGTCATTTTTTACAGATTTTGATTGCAAAGTACTTCTCACACATATGGGCCCCTAAATTGCCAGGGCAGTATAACTACGCCACAAGTGACCCCATTTTGGAAAGAAGACACCCCAAGGTATTCCGTGAGGGGCATGGCGAGTTCCTAGAATTTTTTATTTTTTGTCGCAAGTTAGTGGAATATGAGACTTTGTAAGGAAAAAAGAGAAAAAAAAAAAAATCATCATTTTACGCTAACTTGTGACAAAAAATAAAAAATTCTAGGAACTCGCAGTGCCCCTCACGGAATACCTTGGGATGTCTTCTTTCCAAAATGGGGTCACTTGTGGCGTAGTTATACTGCCCTGGCAATTTAGGGGCCCATATGTGTGAGAAGTACTTTGCAATCAAAATCTGTAAAAAATGACCGGTGAAATCCGAAAGGTGCACTTTGGAATATGCGCCCCTTTGCCCACCTTGGCATCAAAAAAGTGTCACACATCTGGTATCGCCGTACTCAGGAGAAGTTGGGCAATGTGTTTTGGGGTGTCATGACAGGTGCTCAGAAAATCAGAGCCGTTTCAAAAAGCGGAAATTTTTGTACCATAGTTTGTAAATGCTATAACTTTTACCCAAACCATTTTTTTTTTTTTTTTGCCCAAACATTTTTTTTTTATCAAAGACATGTAGAACTATAAATTTAGCGAAAAATTTATATATGGATGTCGTTTTTTTTTTGCAAAATTTCACAGCTGAAAGTGAAAAATGTCATTTTTTTGCAAAAAAATCGTTACATTTTGATTAATAACAAAAAAAGTAAAAATGTCAGCAGCAATAAAATACCACCAAATGAAAGCTCTATTAGTGAGAAGAAAAGGAGGTAAAATTCATTTGGGTGGTAAGTTGCATGACCGAGTGATAAACGGTGAAAGGAGTGTAGTGCCGAAGTGTAAAAAGTGGCCTGGTCATGAAGGGGGTTTCACCTAGCGGGGCTGAAGTGGTTAACATAAGAGTCATATCTTACTTGTGTGACCAGAGAAGAGTCATATTTTCAAGCTCTGATTCATCTCAGGTTAATTTGCATACGCATGAAATCGTTTTTTGAAACAATAAAAGCACACAGAGCTATGGGGACTGGATATTGCGGATGTGCTAGCGGCCATCTAGCAACCCATGTCCTCAGCTCTATACACAAAATCCAGATGACAGGTTCCCTTTAATCCAGTAATTGTGCCTCTGCATGAACAACACAGGCCCAATTTCATCTACGTGGACGACCATGAACCAGCTCATTGAGGTCGCATCATAAGGGAACAGCTGCTGGAGACTGAGGTACTTCAGATGGAGTGGCCTGTACTTTCTCCAGACCTGAATACCATTGAAAATCTATGGGATCAGCTGAGTTGCCATGTAGAGGCTCGTAACTCTGTATCCCAGAGCCTCAATGACCTGAGGGCCTGCCCTTTAAAGGGAGTCTGTCACCTCCATATGGCCATATACAGTGCTTACATTGTCCTGTAGCACAGCTACACAGATTGTAACAGTACCTTTGTCTTTGTCTTTTAGACTTGCACCAGCAGGTAAAACTGAGTTTAATTTGTATGCAAATGAGCGCTCACAAGTGCCCAGGGAGGAGTTCAGTGTGTAAGGGCCCAGGCTGCTCTGCCTTCTTTTTACTTTACACCTCCCCAGCCTCTGCTTTTGCCCGCCCTCAAGTCCGGACCTATCGATGAGGCAAGAGACTTGGAGGGTGGGCAAAGGCAGAGACTAGGGGGGAGTAAAGTGAAAAGAAGGCAGAGCAGCCTGGGCACCTACACACAGAACGCCGCCCCTGGGCACTTGCGAGTAATCCTTTGCATATGAATTAAACTCTGTTTTTCCTGCTGGTGCAAGTCTAAAGACAAAGATGCCGTTACAATCTCTGTAGCTGTGCTACAGAGCCATGTAAGCACTGTATATGGCCATATGGTGGTGACAGACTCCCTTTAAAAGGAGTGGGATGCCACAGCTTAGCAGACAATAAGTTGAATTGTGAACTGCATGAGACGTTATCTAGCTGTAATTGCCCACTGTTGGCCTTTTTTTCAATGAATTGTTTGAGATCTGTAAATCACCATTACATGATTCTATGTAAATGCCCTACTTTCATGCTATCAAATGTGCAGTTTATTCACACATGTCAAAAATAGACAACGTTTCGGTTCTCTCACAGAACCTTTCTCAAGTCAGGTGAAACATAAAGTGCAATAGTGCCAGTATAAATACATAGTAAGGTTGTTACCAATCAATTCATCAACCAATACAAACATGGTACACTCCCCTCTTGTGGACGAATAACAATTCACTCATCTGTCTCAATTATCCGTGTAGACAGACTAACAAGCCCATTATACATGTGCCATAGTGATATGGCAGTGTTACACACCCATAGTATATATTACAGTCTCAACAGTAATAAAGTGCTCAGTGCATTAAAATTCCTAATTTATATACCTTGCTGAGGGTATAGCTGAGTATATGACCGGCGTCTTCTCTCGTGTAGGTCCGCGGTACCTCTGCGCGTCTCGTCCTCGCTACTGCGCATATGCCAATCACTCACCAGCTGTTCGGCTGCACACAAGCTATATGCGTCACCGATAGGCGGAGTTAAAGCGCCGTGTCCTCTAGCGTGCTGCGTCACTCACGCGCCAACACATCACGTGCCGGACGTTTGTGGGCGCATCAGCCAGCGTCACTGCACTTATCTTTTCCACCATTTTACAGCAGGGCAATATTTTGGGCAACACCTTCTGTAACCGCAATTACCATCCCAGCAAGGAAAGATAACAATGCTATTACCCAGTTAGATAAGTAACAAAATCCATGACATAGATAAAAAATAGACCTTTCCACAGGGTTCACCCCATACAGCGTTATGGACACACAATAGACCATGGTTATTAAGGACAGATGTTAACTGACCATTGCCCTGTCACCCTGATTTCGACATTTAACCCTTTTGGTTTCAGAGTATCCAGTCTAAAGATCCATCTGAGCTCTGCTTTTTTTTTAATTGTTAAGTCGATCCCCCCCTCTCTATCCAAAGGTTTGACATGATCCAAGATCATAAATCTTAGATCATTTTCTTTATGATTTTTAAAAAAAACATTTTTTGTTACATATTAGGTATCACCGCGTCCGTATCGACTGGCTCTATAAACATATCAAACCAAATAAACCATTTTTTTTGTCACCTTACATCACAAAAAGTACAACAGCAAGCAATCAAAAAGGCGTTTGGTACTATTTTGGTGGGAAATCTAATCGTCCTCTCGTCCCGCAAAAAATGAGCCCCTACCTGAGACAATCGCCCAAAAAAAACAAAAAAAATATGGCTCAGAATATGGAGAAACTAAAACATCAACATTTTTTTTTTGTTTTAAAAAAGCTGTTATTGTGTAAAACTTACATAAATAAAAAAAAGTATACATATTAGGTATTGCAGTGTCTGTAATAACTTGCTCTATAAAAATATCACATGACCTAACCCCTCAGGTGAATACCATAAAAAAATAAAAATAAAAACGGTGTAAAAAAGCCATTTTTTGTCACCTTACATCACAAAAAGTGTAATAGCAAGCGATCGAAAAGTCACACACACACCAAAATAATGCCAATAAAACAGTCATCTCATCCCGCAAAAGTCATACCCCACCCAAGGTAATCGCCCAAAACTGAAAAAATTATGGCTCTCATAAAACATGATTTTTATTTTTATTTTTGTTTCAAAAAAGAAATCATTGTGTAAAACTTACCTAATATGTATACTTTTTATTTATTGATGTATCGCAGCATCCGTGACAACCTGGTCTATATAAATATCACATTATCTAACCTGTCAGATGAATGTTGTAAATAACAAAAAATAAAAACAGTGCCAAAACAGCTATTTCTTGTTACCTTGCCTCACAAAAAATTTAATATAGAGCAACCAAAAATCATATGTACCCTAAACTAGTACCAACAATACTGCCACCCTATCCCGTAGTTTCTAAAATGGGGTCACTTTTTTGGAGTTTCTACTCTAGGGGTGCATCAGGTGGCTTCAAATGGGACATGGTGTCAAAAAGACAGTCCAGCAAAACCTGCCTTCCAAAAAAACGTATGGCATTCCTTTCCTTCTGTGCCCTGCTGTGTGCCGCCCGTACAGCGGTTTACGACCACATATGGGGTGTTTCTGTAAGCTACAGAATCAGGGCCATAAATATTGAGTTTTGTTTGGCTGTTAACCCTTGCTTTATAACTGGAAAAAAAAAATATTAAAATGGAAAATCTGCCAAAAAAGTAAAATTTTGAAATTGTATCTCTATTTTCCATTAATTCTTGTGGAACACCTAAAGGGTTAACAAAGTTTGTAAAATAAGTTTTGAATACCTTGGGGGCTGTAGTTTATAGAATGGGTTCCTTTTGGGGTGGTTTCTATTATGTAAGCCTCACAAAGTGACTTCAGACCTGAACTGGTCCCTAAAAATTGTTTTTTTTTGAAAATTTGAAAGATTTGCTTCTAAACTTCTAAGCCTTGTAACATTCCCAAAAAATAAAATATTCCCAAAATGATCCAAACATGAAGTAGACATATGGGGAATGTAAAGTAATAACTATTTTTGGAGGTATTACTATGTATTATAGAAGTAGAGAAATTGAAACTTGGAAATTTGCTATTTTTTTTACAGATTTTTGGTAAATTTGGTATTTTTTTAGAAATAAAAATTATTTATTTACTTCATTTTACCAGTGTCATGAAGTACAATATGTGACGAAAAAACAATCTCAGAATGGCCTGAATAAGTCAAAGCTTTTTAAAGTTATCAGCACTTAGTGACACTGGTCAGATTTGCAAAAAATGGCCAAGTCCTTAAGTTGAAATAGGGCTGAGTCCTTAAGTGGTTAAATCACCCTCTTTCCCAATTTTACATATATATATATATAAAAAAAAAATATATATATATATAACATACACACACACACACACACACACACACACACACACACACACACACACACTCGCCTAAAGAATTATTAGGAACACCATACTAATACGGTGTTGGACCCCCTTTTGCCTTCAGAACTGCCTTAATTCTACATGGCATTGATTCAACAAGGTGCTGATAGCATTCTTTAGAAATGTTGGCCCATATTGATAGGAGAGCATCTTGCAGTTGATGGAGATTTGAGGGATGCACATCCAGGGCAAGATGCTCTATTGGGTTGAGACTCTGTGGGCCATTTTAGTACAGTGACCTCATTGTCATGTTAAAAAAAAACAATTTGAAATGATTCGCGCTTTGTGACATGGTGCATTATCCTGCTGGAAGTAGCTATCAGAGCATGGGTACATGGTGGTCATGAAGGGATGGACATGGTCAGAAACAATGCCCAGGTAGCCCGTTGCATTTAAACTATGGCCAATTGGCACTAAGGGGCCTAAAGTGTGCCCAGAAAACATCCCCCCACATCATTACACCACCACCACCAGCCTGCACAGTGGTAACAAGGCATGATGGATACATGTTCTCATTCTGTTTACGCCAAATTCGGACTCTACCATTTGAATGTCTCAACAGAAATTGAGACTCCTCAGACCAGGCAACATTTTTCCAGTCTTCAACAGTCCAATTTTGGTGAGCTTGTGCAAATTGTAGCCTCTTTTTCCTATTTGTAGTGGAGATTAGTGGTACCCGGTGGGGTCTTCTGCTGTTGTAGCCCACCTTTCTTTCCCATTCTGACATTCAGTTTGGAGTTCAGGAGATTGTCTAGACCAGGACCACAATCCTACATGCATTGAAGCAACTGCCATGTGATTGGTTGACTAGATAATTGCATTAATGAGAAATAGAACAGGTGTTCCTAATAATTATTTAGGCGAGTGTACATACACACACGATATAAAAAGTCTACACACACGATATAAAAAGTCTACACACCCCTGTTAAAATGTCAGGTTTCTGTGATGTTAAAAAAATGAGACAAAGATAGATCATTTCAGAACTTTTTCCACCTTTTTAATGTGACCTATAAACTGTACCATTCAATTGAAAAACAAACCTGAAATCTTTTAGTTTTTTTTTTGTTCCCTCCACCTAAAATAATGTGGTTGCATAAGTGTGCACACCCTCTTATAACTGGAGATGTAGCTGTGTTCAGAATTGAGCAATCACATTCCAAATCATGTTAAATAGGAGTCCGCATACACCTGCCATCATTCAAAGTGACTCTGATTAACCCAAAATAAGGTTCAGCTGCCCTAGTTGGTCTTTCCTGAAATTTTCTTAGTCGCATCCCACAGCAAAAGCCATGGTCCACAGAAGGGTACAAAATAATTTCCAAAGCATTAGATATACCATGGAACACAGTGAAGACTGGAGAGAATATGGCACAACAGTGACATTACCTAGAACTGGACGTCCCTCCAGAATTGATGAAAAGACTAGAAGAAAACTGGTCTGGGAGGCTACCAAGAGGCCTACAGGAACATTAAAGGAGCTGCAGGAATATCTGGCAAGTACTGGCTGTGTGGTATATGTGACAGCAATCTCCTGTATTCTTCATATGTCTGGGCTATTGGGTAGAGTGGCAAGAAGAAAAACATCCAAGCCAGGCTACATTTTGCAAAAACACATCTGAAGTCTCCCAACAGCATGTGGGAAAAGGTGTTACGGTGTGATGAAACCAAGGTTGAACTTTTTGGCCATAATTCCAAAAGATATGTTTGGCGCAAAAACAACACTGCACATCACCAAAAGAACACCATACCCACAGTGAAGCATCGTGGTGGCAGCATCCTGCTTTGGGGCGGTTTTTCTTCAGCTGGAACTGGGGCCTTAGTTAAGCTAGAGGGAATTATGAACAGTTCCAAATACCAGTCAATGTTGGCACAAAACCTTCAGGCTTCTGCTAGAAAGCTGAACATGAAGAGGAACGACCCAAAGCATACATCCAAATCAACATAGGAATGGCTTCACCAGAAGATTAAAGTTTTGGAATGGCCCAGCCAGAGCCCAGACCTTAATCCGATTGAAAATCTGTGGGGTGATCTGAAGAGGGCTGTGCACAGGTGATGCCCTCGCAATCTGACAGATTTGGGGTGTTTTTGCAAAGAATAGTGGGCAAATCTTGCAAAGTCTAAATGTGCCATGCTTGACCCAAAGCATACATCCAAATCAACATATGAATGGCTTCACCAGAAGATTAAAGTTTGAGTGCTGTAATAAAATCAAAAGGTGCTTCAACAAAGTATTAGTTTAAGGGTGTGCACACTTATGCAACCATATTGTATTTTTATATTTTGTCTTCCTTCTACCTAAAAGATTTTATGAAAATGCAAACGGATCCGTTTTGACTTACACTGAAAGTCAATGGGAGGCGGATCCATTTTTAATTGCACCATATTGTGTCAGTGAAAACAGATTTGTTCCCATTGACTTACATTGTCATTCAGGACGGATCCGTTTGGCTCCGCATTGTCAGGCGGACATCTAAGCGCTGCAAGCAGCATTTTGGTGTCTGCCTCCAGAGCGGAATAGAGGCTGAACGGAGGCAAACTGATGCATTCTGAACGGATCCTTATCCATTCAGAATACATTGGGGCTAAACTGATCCGTTTTGTGCTGCTTGTGAGAGCCATGGAACGGATCTCACAAGTGGACCAAGAAACAGCAGTGTGAAAGTAGCCTTATAGGTCACATGAAAGGTGGACATCACAGAAACCTGACATTTTAACAGGGGTGTGCAGAGTTTTTATATCCACTGTATGTGTGTGTATATGTGTGTGTGTGTGTGTGTGTGTATATATATATATATATATACACACTCACCTAAAGAATGCTGATAGCATTCTTTAGAAATGTTGGCCCATATTGATAGGATAGCATCTTGCAGTTGATGGAGATTTGAGGGATGCACATCCAGAGCACGAAGCTCCCGTTCCACCACATCCAAAAGATGCTCTATTGGGTTGAGATCTGGTGACTGTGGGGGCCATTTTAGTACAGTGAACTCATGGTCATGTTCAAGAAACCAATTTGAAATGATTCGAGCTTTGTGACATGGTACATTATCCTGCTGGAAGTAGCCATCAGAGCATGGGTACATGGTGGTCATGAAGGGATGGACATGGTCAGAAACAATGCTCAGGTAGCCCGTTGCATTTAAACGATGGCCAATTGGCACTGAGGGGCCTAAAGTGTGCCCAGAAAACATCCCCCACACCATTACACCACCACCACCAGCCTGCACAGTGGTAACAAGGCATGATGGATACAGGTTCTCATTCTGTTTCTGCCAAATTCGGACTCTACCATTTGAATGTCTCAACAGAAATCGAGACTCATCAGACCAGGCAACATTTTTCCAGTCTTTAACAGTCCAATTTTGGTGAGCTTGTGCAAATTGTAGCCTCTTTTTCCTATTTGTAGTGGAGATGAGTGGTACCCGGTGGGGTCTTCTACTGTTGTAGCCCATCCACCTTAAGGTTGTGCGTGTTGTGGCTTCACAAATGCTTTGCTGCATACCTCGGTTGTAACGAGTGGTTATTTCAGTTAACGTTGCTCTTCTATCAGCTTGAATCAGTCGGCCCATTCTCCTCTGACCTCTAGCATCAACAAGGCATTTTCGCCCACAGGACTGCCGCATACTGGATGTTTTTCCCTTTTCACACCATTCTTTGTAAACCCTAGAAATGGGTGTGCGTGAAAATCCCAGTAACTGAGCAGATTGTGAAACTCAGACCAGCCCGTCTGGCACCAACAACCATGCCACGCTCAAAATTGCTTAAATCACCTTTCTTTCCCATTCTGACATTCAGTTTGGAGTTCAGGAGATTGTCTTGACCAGGACCACAACCCTACATGCATTGAAGCAACTGCCATGTGATTGGTTGACTAGATAATCGCATTAATGAGAAATAGAGCAGGTGTTCCTAATTATTCTTTAGCTGAGTGTATGTGTGTGTGTGTATATATATATATATATATATATATATATGATAAAAATCGTGAAAATTTATTTACCCATGTGGTATACCTTGGAGTGCTGTCCGATTTTCTTGACTAATATATATAGCCACGCCCGAAAAAGTGTGAACTATTAAAATATTTTAAGAAATCTCCTATGCAGTGAACGCCATAACAGCACTATTCACTTTTTTTTTTTTTTGTCACGCCCCCCATAGTGAAGACCAACCTGGCTTCTCCATCACTTTACATACACGGCTCATTGATAATGTAATCAATGGGGGCTGGGTTACTGCACGAGCTGCTGGTAAGAAACACAAGGTGTACGTGAGATTTGTCAAATTGTATTCACTTTTCTGGTGGAGTACAATGCTGTGTTTTTTTTTGTTTGTTTGTTTTATTTCTCCCCCCGCATAACTCACAACATGTGCAAGTACCATAAGGCTTCATGCGCACAACCGTATGTGCTGTCTGCAAACTGTGTACCATCCGTGTGCATACCAACATTTATTTTATTTTTTTCTAAAGCTACTTTCACTAGCTTTTTTTACTGGATCCAGCAGGGTTCAGGAAAAACGTTTCCATTACTGATAAGGCTTCATTCACATCACCGTTCAGCCTTTCTGTTCTCCTGCTCAGTGTCCTCCACAGATCCCCCTCCCCCATAACAGTGTCCTCCACAGATCCCCCTCCCCCATAACAGTGTCCTCCACAGATCCCCCTCCCCCATAACAGTGTCCTCCACAGATCCCCCTCCCCCATAACAGTGTCCTCCACAGATCCCCCTCCCCCATAACAGTGTCCTCCACAGATCCCCCTCCCCCATAACAGTGTCCTCCACAGATCCCCCTCCCCCATAACAGTGTCCTCCACAGATCCCCCTCCCCCATAACAGTGTCCTCCACAGATCCCCCTCCCCCATAACAGTGTCCTCCACAGATCCCCCTCCCATAACAGTGTCCTCCACAGATCCCCCTCCCATAACAGTGTCCTCCACAGATCCCCCTCCCATAACAGTGTCCTCCACAGATCCCCCTCCCCATAACAGTGTCCTCCACAGATCCCCCTCCCCATAACAGTGTCCTCCACAGATCCCCCTCCCCATAACAGTGTCCTCCACAGATCCCCCTCCCCATAACAGTGTCCTCCACAGATCCCCCTCCCCAATAACAGTGTCATCCACAGATCCGCCCCCCCCCAATAACAGTGTCATCCACAGATCCTCCCCCTCCCCAATAACAGTGTCATCCACAGATCCGCCCCCCCCAATAACAGTGTCATCCACAGATCCGCCCCCCCCAATAACAGTGTCATCCACAGATCCGCCCCCCCCCCCAATAACAGTGTCATCCACAGATCCGCCCCCCCCCAATAACAGTGTCATCCACAGATCCGCCCCCCCAATAACAGTGTCATCCACAGATCACCCTTAGTTCAAAACCAACCAAAAGCGCACCTTTTGGTTCAAATTTTTTTTTCTTCTAATTTTCCTACTCAAAAACCTAGGTGCGTCTTCTTATAGGGCAAAAAATACGGTATATACTTTTTTTATTCTATGGAAAAGGGGGTGAATAAAATTTACGGTATATACTTTTTTTTTATTGCTGACCTACCACCCTCGTCAATATCAGGTTGGCGGGTTCACGACTCCCGGCACCCCCACCAATAAGCTGTTTGAAGAGACCACATCGCTCCTTTGGACTTTAAGCAGGACAAACTGCCTCTCTTGACTTTCTCAGTCAGACCATTCACTGCGGCAAGAGAAGGATGTGGATGGGTGACTCAGAGTATACACTAGTACCGTATTTTTCGCCCTATAAGACGCACCTGCCCATAAGATGCACCTGATTTTAGAGGGTGAAAATAGGAAAACAATATATTTTTGAAAAAGGTGTGTCAAAACTTTTAATAAAATAACAGACCAATATTTTAACAAAGTAAACATTAACAGTAGTAACCAGCAGCATTAATAACCATCATTATTGACTTAAATGTCCAGTTACAGTACGCCTCTATTCATCAGGGAACCCAAAAACTCCTCATCACTACTGTCCAGGTTAATCACACTCTGTGGCTCAGTATCACTAATATCGCTGCTTTCAGATTCGTCGTACAGCATATTGTCCTCTGTGCCATCCAAGGCATTGCTAATGCCACACTTTTTAAAGGATCTGACGACTATTTCATCGTTGACTGCCTGCCATGATGTTTTTCACCCACTCACAGACTTGAGTGATGGTGGGCCTCTTCATCCGTCCAGTGGGAGTCAAGTCATGGTTTCCAGCTGCCATCCACTTGTTCCATTCCTCCCTCATGAACACTTTAAATGGCTTATTAATGGAAACGTCCAGAGGTTGTAGCTGGCTGGTAAGCCCCCCAGGAATTACTGCTAGATGGGTGTTCACTTCCTTAAATCTTGTTTTTGTGGATTCGGTGATATGTGCCCTAAACTGGTCAAGCACTAGTAGGACAGGTTTCTTCAGAAGTCCTCCGGTGCGTTTGGACCACACCTTTTCGATTCATACTTTCATGCCAGTTTTCGTCCATCCACCCTTTGTCGTGAATATGGACAATCACTCCTCGTGGGATCACCCCTTTTGGCATGGTTTTCCTTTTAAAAATCAGCATTGGTGGCAGTTTGGTGCCATCTGCGCAGCAGGACAAGACAACCGTGTAATGCGTTTTCTCGTGTCCAGAGGTCTTCACAATTAAGGTTTTTGCGCCTCTCACATCGACGGTCCTATTCGATAGAACATCGAAGGTTAACGGAATTTCATCCATGTTCCCAATCTGGCCTATTTCATAGCCATGTTTCTTTCTTGAATCCAGCACAAATTTATGAAAAGAAAGAATCTTGGACTCATATTCTTTGGGCATTTTTTGTGCAATTGTTGTTTTGGTGCGCATAGCAAGGCCACATCTCTTCATGAATCTGTAGCACCATGATGCAGATCCAGTGAAGTCGTCAATGCCTTTCTCTGGAGCAAGACGTTTGGCTTCATAGATGATAATTTTTGTGGATACTGAGAAGCCGTTATTCCTGTGACATGTGATCCACTCTTTCATGTCCACGTCTAGCTGTGGCCACTTTGCAGTAAACCCACGAAGAGTGTGTTTACTTTTCTCCAACCGATCCTCTTGTTTCCTCCATGCACGAATCATCTTTTCAGTTGGAGGCGGCCCAAAATGTCTCTCCGCTGCCCTGTTTCCATGCTCTTTGGCTTATTTTACCACCCCTAGTTTAAAAGGAATTTTATAAGAAAGCCTTTTCTGCTTTTACATCGCTCAGAAATTTACAGTATGCTGCAGGAGACTATGGCAATTTTCTGCAATAGACTACAGTAATGGAAGAACTGTTAGCACTACTGTAGCTAATAACATCAGTAGATGACAATGTTATGGGGGGGGGGGGATATGCTGCTGACATACGGTACCGTACTTATTGGGAAAGGGGGGGATCCAATGACCCTTTAAGGCGTCATGCAGACATCCATGGAGCATGGTCCGTGAAATCCCGTCCTGCTGAGTGCACGAAGGGCACGGCGTCATAGCAACCAATTACGCCATGCCCTTTGTGCACTCAGCAGGACGGCAGGCTGGGATATCATGGACAGTGCTCCACGGATGTCTGCATGACGCGTTAATAAGGGGGTCGCGTTATTAGGAGTAAGCTCGCTTTATTAGGAGTGAGCTCGCTTTATTAGGAGTGAGCTCGCTTTATTAGGAGGGGGGGGGCACTTTATTAGGAGGGGGGGGGGGGGGGCTGTCAAGATTGGTGTTATGCACATTTCCTGCCCCCCACTTCACATTTAAAATGCTGAAAGTCATCCTAAAATGCTGAAAGACATCCTTAAGGAATCCCAGTGTTAATAAAGTGCCACCCATAATAATAAAGTGGTGTGCCCTGCCAGAAAGACATCCCTAAGGACCCCACTGTTAATAAAGTGCCCACTTTATTAGGAGGTGGGCAATTTATTAACAGTGGGATTCCTTAGGGATGTCTTTCTGGCAGGGCACACCACTTTATTATTATGGGTGGCACTTTATTAACACTGGGATTCCTTAGGGTTGTCTTTCAGCATTTTAAATGTGAAGTGGGGGGAAGGAAATGTGCATAACGCCAATCTTGACAGCCCCCCCTCCCTTTCCTAATAAAGTTCAAAACACTGCCTGCATGAACATTTCATACCTCCAGCGATGTCTGACTGACCGCAGCGTGACGACTGAGACGAGGGGCGGAGCAGACTTATCTGTCACACATGCCAGCTCCGCCCCTTGTCTTCCTGCTTCTGCGCTCCATTTCCTCCTCCAGCCGCTACAACCTAGCTTACTGAGGCCGGATCGCAGCAACAGACTCCCGCACCACTGCCCACCGTCCGCCGGACATGTGAGCGCTGCAGGTATAATCAAATATAAGCGCCGGATATGTTTTTTAACCCCATAAGACGCACTAACTCCCCCCCCCCCCCCCCCCCCCCGGAGTGCATCTTATAGGGCAAAAAATACGGTAGGTACAATTCTCTTTTGTGAACATCTTTATCTAGGCCTTAGCCGCCATACTGTCATCCCCTTTCTATACCTACTAATATACTAATGGATATCATCTTTCCCTAGCGGCATCAGTAAACTAACAGTGGGTTACTTATCTGTAGAGGAGTTTTATCTCTAGTTGCTGGCTGCTAAAGAAGGATAGTATTTAATTGTCAATGTTATGGTACCACTGAAATGAAAACAGATATTCTTAAAAAAATAGTTTTCTATGAATAATGACTTTAAAAAATTTCACTTTCTGATGGAAGTGTTCCTTTAACTTTTAATTATGCATCTGTCAGCAGAATCAGTCCTATTACACCAGGCATACTGCCTGGTAGGGTCGAACCTGCTCATTAAACTGATCCATGTGTTGTAAAAAATGGTTGCAGCATTCCTGAGGGACTTAGACTTATTCTTTATGCAAATAAAGAAAAACTGAGGTGCACCGATGTGTTAGGGCTTCGTGCACTCAAGCTGCCATTTGCATAAAGAATAAAAATCTACCATAAGACGCACCTAGGTTTTAGAGGAGGACAATAAGAAAAAAAAAAATTTCATTACATCTCAGGTCACGCCACCAATCAGACCTCAGCTGATTGCCCCAATCAGACCCCCAATCACAACTCAGATCAGACCCCAATCAGACCTCAGATAAGAGCCCCATGCCTTTCATCAGCCCCCATTATCATCCCTTATGTCTTTCATCAGCCCCCATTATCATCCTCAATGCCTCTTATCAGCCCCCATTATCAGCCATTATGCTTCTCATCACCCCATTGCCTCAGATTAGCCCCGAGCAGCCTCATGTTTTATAAAACACGTATCTCTCCTGGACACCGCCGCGATCTTCTTTATCCTGCTGTTTGCCTGTTCTGTGAACTGGCGCACACAGCGTGAGGTCACAGAGCGCCCTCACGCTGTGCGCATGTCACTGCACAGCTGACAGCTAAGGACCAGGAAGCGGTAAGTACAGAGCCTTCACTGCATCCTGGTCCTCCGGTACTAATGAGTGCTTTCATAATGGAAGCGCTCGTTAGTATTCACCCCATAAGACGCACTTTTGGTGGTGTGGGGGGGGGATGTGTCTTATGGAGCAAAAAATACCATATTTTACCTGTAGTATGCCTGGTTTTATGGGGGTTGATCCTGCTAAGTGCTCTTTACATTTTCAGTTTTGTGGGAGTAATTGTATTTGTAGTTTTATGCGACACCGGATAAAAGCACTCTTCTGATATATATATATATATATATATATATATATCTTTTTTATACTGTACAGATTGCATACTAAATAACTGGTTAAAGTTTTTGCCTGGGTTCAGAGCTGAACCAGGACATACGCTCCCCTTCACTTGTTTACCGTGTATGAGTGGCACATAGGAGCATTTCTAGATCTGATGCTCCCCATTGCCCTGCTTTGATCAGGAGTGACCCCGGTGACGTCACCGGCACTAATGGGCGGTCTTTAGTGCTGCCCTAGTCTGTAAAACCGCCTAGGGCAGTACTTTAGACTACCAATATGTGCCGGTGACGTCACTTGTAGGCGGAATTCTCCACCTAGCATAAATATCTGAAGCATGGCACGTCAGTGGTAGTAAATAAAAAGCATTGTGCAGGGCAAGGGGGAGCATCAGAGCTAGAGACGTTCCAATGCTCCACTCAGGCATGGTAAATGAGTGAAGGGGAGCTTATGTCCGGGTTCACCTCAAGTTAATTAGACACCAGCTCAGACCTCAGATCAGCCCCCCAATGTTAGGGATCATTCACAAGGCCGTTGTTCGGCCGTGCCTGTATTGCGGCCTGCATTTACTTGAAAGGGTCCGCATTCCGGAAGGTCGGTGCGTAAAGGAGGCACTGTTGAGTGCTTCTGTGGGGTTTCTGTCCATGCCTGTGCACCGCAAAAAACAACGGCCGTGTAAATGAACCATTAATCAGACCTCAGATAACGCAAAAAAATAAATCAACATACCTCCCCTGAGGTCACAGAGCACGCCTACGTTTTTGCGCTGTGTGCAGGTCACAGCACAGCGTGCGGCTCCAGCAGACAAAGACCAGGGAGTGGTGAGAACAGAGGTAGCACTGAGTTCACCGCTCCTCCCCGGTCCTACTGTACTAATGAGCACTTCCATAATGGAACAATGAAAAAAAATAAAATCGCTTGGTCAGTCAAGCCCCAAATGTATACAGGGGAGTAAGATGGGCATTCAAATTGCTCCTGCGTAATATACCCACTGTCATTTGTGGGGGAAACCATTAGCAAGTACACAGTTCTCCTGCAAAGCTGCCAAATGTCCCCCAACTATTAATTTTCTCATTTTATATTATAAGAGCAACTAAACTGCCAAGGGCATGGAGGGTCTTGGTTATGAGGAGATATTAAGCAAAGTAAATTTTTGTCTTGAAGAGGCAATCTAATCACAGTGGAGAGCGTCACAGCAAGGGAGAAGCTGAGCTTTTTTTTTTCTTCCTGGCTGTGACGTTCTCTGCTGTGATTGGATCGCGGCACAGCCAGAGAGAAGGAGACGCCCATTGAGAAACCCTAGCGTCTTCTCCTCTCCACCGATGCTCAGTATTATTATATTTCGCAGGAGCGATATTTAAAAACATCGGGCTGGGTGGCAGAATCAGCGGGGGTAGCCCCCAAGTAAACATATTTATCTAGAATAAGTAAAAAACCATGAAAGGTCCACTTTAATGCTGATGTAAATGTATACAGTTTGGGTTTCCCACTCCTCTCCCCCTTACTTTTGTGGTTGAACTTTTTTCTCTACTGTGTACCATTATGTTGTAAGCCAGTGCATTAAACATTCATAGAAAATTATTTTTACTCCTTATTTGGATTGCCAGCATTCTCATACTTGGGAATCTCCACTTGTATTGCTTAGAACTATGCAGATTTTGCATTGAAGTACATCTCATCCATATCAATATAATTGGGGGAAATCCTCCGGATTTCCATTCGTAATTCACAGCAGAAAAGAGAATACTGAGGATTCGAAAATCCACATCAGGCTCTTAATTTCATACATCATTTATACCAGTTTGATAAATCTCGTCAGTGTTTGCAGTATAGACCAGTGTCAACCATGAAGAGGCTGCAGCACTTGCATGAGTGCAGTTGCCCCTTTAAACAGCTGTTAGGTGGGGTGCCAAGAGTCAGACTTCCGTGGTCTAATATTAATGGGCTATCCTAAGGATACACTGTAATACAGTTTTAAAAGCAGGATAACCCTTTTTAATACTACCAGTATAGAACTTAACATTCTGCGAACTTAACATTATGTTGTAACCTGCTGACTGAAGCAAGAGCTCCAGTGGATGGCAGATGCTGTTTATTCTATAGTAGCATACTGCCAATGAATCTTTAGACAACAGTCTGACCCTAAATGGTACTGGTTCAACCACAGCTACCATTCTACTGGATCCTGTGTTATCAAGCCATTTTTAAAAAGAAAATAGCCTTGTCTTTGAATTTTCACTATTATGTCAAAAGTCAGTTGGGCTAAAATTGGGTTTTATAACTATTACAGGTTTGTCAGGAAATCTTGCAGACTTGGAGAAGAGAAGACAAACATTTGGAAAAAATTTCATCCCCCCAAAGAAAGCCAAAACATTCTTGCAACTGGTATGGGAGGCATTGCAAGATGTAACCTTAATCATCCTGGAAATTGCAGCCATAATTTCTCTAGCCCTATCCTTCTACCATCCTGTAGGGACAGATAATGAAGGTAAGTGACCTTTTGTTGCATCAGATTTTTGTTACTGTTCTCACATGACATTATAATTTCCTACAATTAAAATTTACTTCAACTATAAGCACTTCTTGCATACGTATAAATGTGTTCATAGCTTGCAGGGCATACCAAAACCTGATTTACTTTTCCTGCGAGGATCACATGTGCGCTGCAGGATTAAAGCACCTGCAATCTAGAAGGAGCAGGTGGAGTCCCTGGCTGTCACTGATAGGAACAGAATTGGTTTATTACTACTTTTACCTTCTCCTGTGCTCAGTGCGTAGCCCTCAATGAGTGCCATGCAGTGAATAGAGAGACCGGCTGTGCTGTTTCTTCTATTGAACCCTGCATCTGATTGCTAGATGTCTCGAAAGCATAGGAGAGTTGCAGGTTCTTAGCAGACCCTGATTAGCTCCGCTCGTGTACATTGTTGCCTCGTTCATGCAAAACTATGCGTATTATATATGAAGATGACCAATGCAAAATGGGAAGCCTATTTTAATCATTTTTTTTTTTCTGTCAGTTGGCATCTTTAAACCGGTTCTACAGTTTGTTTTAACTGATGAGCTATCCTCTGGATCATCAGCCACCATGAAAATTCAATGTTAGCTGCAGGCAGCATGTTATAGAGCAGGAGGAACCGAGCTGTGATTTTGCAAGTTCTCCCACTTAGAAATCATAGAGGGGTCTGAAATTCACATTGTAGGTGCATTACCACTATGAGAGACAGAATAAAAAAATAAAAAATCTGGATATCACAATGTATGATTTTTAAAGAACGTATTTGTCTTGCACTGCTGAACATACCATAAGTATTTGAACACCTGAGAAACAGCAAGAATCTGTCTCTCAAAGACCTGTTACTGTGCCTTTTAAAAAGCCCACCTCTACTCCACTCATTAATCTAACTTAGTAGCACCTGTCTGAGATCTTTAAAAACATTCTGTCACATCGTTTTAGCTTGTAGAGCTGCAGACATGCACGGCTAGATCACCGCTAGCGTGTCCACAATATACCTGTCCCATAAAGCGGTGTCCTTTTTATTGTGTTTAAAAAATGATTTTAGAGATATGTAAATGAGCCTTGTAAGGTGCCCAAGGGGCTGTACTAACCTTCTTGGTGCCCAGCCACGCCCCCCCTGTAAAGGAGCCCAGCACGGCCTGCGTTCTCCGAATCTCCTCCTTTCTTCAGTTAGTTGCTGTAATAGTCAATTACATGAAGAGAGCTGGAACCACAGTTTCAAAGGTCAGAACACTATGCCGTCATGGTTTGAAATCGTGCATTGCACGGAAGGTTCCCCTGCTTAAGTCATCACATGTCCTGGCCCGTCTGAAGCTTGCCAATGACCATCTGGATGAGCCAAAGGAAGCATGGGAGAAAGTCATGTGGTCAGATGGGAGCAAAGTAAACTTTTTGGTCTAAACGTCACTCATCGTGTTTGGAGGGAAAAAGAAGGATGAGCTTCCATTAACTGCCGGACATCTGCAGGGCCGTCTTTACCAAGGGGCAAAAGGGGCAGCTGCCCCGGGCCCAGTTGCTCCTGGGGGGCCCAAGGTATCTGCCTCTTGAGCCCTGCTAGCCACTGCCCTGGGTGTCAGACTGTCAGCTACACAGGGGGTGCTGCCATGCCCTGCCTGCCAGCACTGAGTCCAGGCACCGTACTGTTAGAGCTGTGAATGTGATCTAGGAGGTCATCACAGGTCCTAACAGGAGTGTTGCAGGAGAAGTTTGGAGCTTTTTTTGTGAAGATTGCATCAGAAAAAGGTGACAGGGGCTGTTATGCTAATATACTGTAAACTACTGTATAGTGGGGGTCCTGTATACTGTGTGGGAGGCCTGTATACTGTGGGTGCTGTATAGTGTGGAATGCTGTACTGTATACTGTGGGGGGCTGTATACTGTTGGTGCTGTATATTGTGGAGTGCTATACTGCTGTACTGTATACTGTGGGTGCTGTATAGTGTGGAGTGTTATACTGCTGTACTGTATAGTGTGGGGGGCTGTATAGTGTGGGGGGCTGTATAGTGTGGGGGGCTGTATCGTGTATAGTTTGGGGTGCTGTATACGGTGAGGTGCTATACTGCTCTACTGTATACTGTGGGGTGCTATACTGCTCTACTGTATACTGTGGGGTGCTGTATACTGTGGGGTGCTGTATACTGTGGTCTGCTTTACTATATACTGTGGGGTACTGTATAGTGTGGGTGCTATACTGCATACTGTGTGGTGCTGTATACTCTAGGGTGCTATAATGCATACTGTGGGGTGCACTGTAACACTAGGGTGAGCCGAGCCCTGGTATCCTTCCTGCAGAGCGGTACCCACTTCCAGCCTGAGCCCAGAGCACTGATCCTGAGCCGCTGGAGTTCTCAGAACTGGAAGTATTTACAGTCATTCACTATACTCTACCAGATGTGTGGATTTTTTGTGTGTTGTGGTGGAGGGCATGATTGCCTGCTAAGGTGTGGGAAGGCGGGATGCAGAGGGCCCAAGTACATTTTTGCCCAGGGTCCAATCAATATTAAAGACAGCCCTGTCCCTCACAGCACAATCCTTCCACCATGTCAGATCAACACTTTCTGGTTCACTCACAGGCCGCAGCATGAGTCATCTGTTTTGCGTATTCAAATCTGAGAGTGTGCTGGCTGTAGCAGAAATAGCTGTTTCACAATCTCGCAGTAGGAAAAGATTCAGTAAAACCTGTATTTTATACATTTAAATTCCTGCTCATCCTGGGCTTTGAAAACATGTAGGCAGTCCTGTCAGTGATGGACAGCTATCTCTATATGTAAATTCATAGAGGGAAGGCTGTCACTGATAGGACCACCTCCTGAACTTCAAAAACCAGTCTGAGCGGAAATTAAAATGTATAAAATGCAAGTTTTACTGAATCTTTTTCCCAGAAAAATATATATGAAGCTGCTCAGCCCCTCCTGCTCTATAACACGCTGCCTGTAGCTTACATTGCACTTTAATTTTCTATTTTCCACTCTCCATTCACATGGGACTGTTTTTTGTGGGACCAATTGTACTTTTGAATGGCACCACTTAATGTTTCATAAGAAGAATATCTTTGTAATAAGATGCTGTACAGAGGCATCATACAGCAGCTCACATAGGGGGACGTTTTCTCATACCGGTCTTTGTATAAAGTTTGCTCATGTAAGATGCACCAGCATTATTGAGAGGTTGCATGCACCTAAATCTAAGCCAGCTACAAGTTCCAGTAGATTTCATGTTTAACCCCTTAAGGACCGAGGACGTACCGGTACGCCCTATTTCCCGAGTCCTTAAGGACCGAGGACGTACCGGTACGTCCTGACTTAAAATCTGAATTCCGGCGCCGCGGGGGTTAATCGGAACGGGATTTCGGCTGAAATCATTCAGCCGGCATCCCGTAACAACAAAGGGGGGGGGTCATTTGACCCCCCTGTTAGCTATTTTTCTAGGCAGGTTTATGATGGTTATATGGAGGCATCAGACCTCATACCCGTGACTATTTCCCGGTGCAACGAATATCCCATTTGCTTCTGATCAGAGAGATAAGACAGCCCTGACTCAACATAGGTTGTCAATATCTGAAATCTTTATTCTCCCAGCACATAGTTTATAGGGTTTGTTGGGGGTGGGAACATAGTGTCCTTCCAGATTCAATTGGACCAATCCTCCTAGAATTCAGCAGGCATTTGGGAAACATGTGTTTGTGAATATACAGTTGAAACTTTGATAAACAATGCTGACATCTGCTATATACAATACATGAAAGGGTTATTTTACATTGAACAGGTTTCTTCTCTCCATGCTAACAAGTTAAATAGGAAATCGCAGGTTCCTGTGAGGTGAGGTGTTAAATGGCCCTTTGGTCAGGAAGGCTGCTATTGTCCCGGACTGGCAGAGGGTGTGATATGTTAATGCAAGGTACTGCATTTCACAAGAGAGGAGGCTTGTATAATATATGTCTAATCTGTGATGTATCAAAAGTAAGATTATGAAAATCCCTTTCAATCCAACCATTGATCCCAACTTTTATATATATATATAAAAACGGGATCACTGTATGTTTTCCTCCTTCTAAGGCTGTGTGTGTGTATATGTATATATATATCTAAATATGTGTGTGTGTGTGTGTGTGACCCATGAAGACACTAAAGACTATGAAGGAGATGAAAAAAAACCTTCTGTGTAATTTGGCGCACAGTAGGAAAAAATCTCCTGCATAGTGAAAAGAGAGAAGAAAGAAAAGTAAGAAAAAACATAAGGCATGCAAGCTCTACACATAGATAGGATATTCGGGTTAGACATTTTACTGGGCTAACCCCGCCCTCCATGGCACATGGCTGCCCAGTAATATTACAGATAGGCAGGTACATTACACCTTATGCCTTGACCAATAGAAATTCTTTTTAGACCTGGAAGGTACACATTTGCACATTTCCTGAGAGTGCCGGTGGGTGGCGCTCAAACACTCACCATCCACCACCACACCCAGAACACGCGCAAATGAATCAGCCTTTTTTTAAACAAATGTGTCCCTAATCGGACAGCATCTATTTAATCTGGTACAAAGATGCTACTAACCCACAGTGAATCTCTGTTAGACATGGTTCCAAAAGGGGGGATCAGTCCCTGAGGAAGGTCTTTTAAAACAGAGTCGACCAAGAAAGGTGATATAGCATTCACATGGACACCAGTCTCACCAACCAATGTTTCATGTTGGGGCGCCCATGGTTCAGTGAGACTGGCATCAGCGTGCCATACCCCACCGTTGCTGATGAGGACCCGCTGGTAGCTTTCACTAAGAACATTGCTCTCAGAGCCAGCAGCCATTAGATCCCTCTCAAACCAACGGTGGCGGCTTTCACATGGGAAGTAGGAACCAGAGTGCTGATCTATAGACCTACATACCATTCCTAAGCCAAAAAGAAAGTCTACTATAGTCATCCTATGCTTAATAAAACTTTCCACGACAGTTCCCTCCTCTCTGCAATATGTCCACTGTGTTCTTATAGTCTCTTGCTGAATCTTCGGTTTCCTCAGCTTGCCCTCGTCGATTGTGGTGCTCCTTGGGTGTTATTGCCTCCATGATGATGCTCCGTCCTTCGGTTCGATTCTTCAGGGAGTTGACTCTGAGCCCTGATGTGGTAAGGTGCGACGTGGCGATGAACGTTTAGTTGGACATCGATTCCATCAAAGACATAGGTTGATCCGTGGTGTATCTGGGAGCTGCGATGAGGATGTGATTATCTGCACGTGACTGGGCGATCCGATCGATCAAACAGCAGGAGCATCTCACCAGGATATATATGATAAAGAGAAAACAACAACATGAGGATATATACTCCTATTTCCTTCAACCAGTTACCTATGGAAAACAGGAAATCTCTAAAACCACCCAAAGCTGTGAAAGGATTCTATCTCTCATTAGTAATAGCCCTATCTATGCCCTGAATTACAGTGACCTTATCCATATGGGCCTGGACTTTATCCCTGGTATCTGCAGTCCTCTCCTATAAACTCACAGAAACCCCCCCTTAGAAGCTAAAAGATAATCCAGTGCCATCTTTTCCTCTAAGACGAGGGTTGGGTTGGTGCACCTGTTGGCAAGGGAAACAAAAGCAAAATATCATCATAATCAATGTTTTTATTTTTTCAATCAGTTTGGTCATATATTCCTCTTGTATCTGCTGCAAGTATCTAGGCATCAGAATTAATGGACTCATTGTCCATGGGGTTGGGAAAGGTCTGCCCATACTACTCCTCCCTTTGAGCATAGACCCTTAGAGTCTTTGCTCATCCCTTGAATCTTTGATGCCCTTGCATATATTGTTCTATTGGGCTGTGCCGACTGTACAATAGGCTGGCTAGTATTCTCAGACAAAACTTGTTCCTCAGGTTCTGTAAAGTCATGAACCTGTGGTAGAGTCAAGTGTGCACACATCTCATCATCTGATTCTGTTGTTAATTTTGTTGCTACGGGATACAATGGCACGTATGGGGGTGGGGCAGGAGTTGGGGATTCTACTTTGATTCTACTTTGTTGTTTTGTATTTGAACTGCACAAGTCAGTCCAAAACTTTTGCACATAGCCATGCTTGGCCATAAGTATTTATATACATTTTACTCCAATGAGGGTCTCCTTATCAACCCAAGGATCTGTATAAAATGGACCTAAACACCTCTGGGCAAACATTTTTTAGACTTTCCCCCAATTCATTTTTAGGAGACAGTTTCACCATAGAGATTTGCAGCAGACTCAGGGTACATGATTTTCAGTTCCAAATTTTAAAATTGTTTCTTTATGGGATCCTTCTTACCATAAGAATTGCCCATTTTTTTTACTTAGCTAAAATATACAGTGAGATCAGCTGAATTTGAAGGTTTATCTAAGGATAATTATGTTTGTGTTCAGTGCGAAAATACTTACTGATAAACCTTATGCTTATCAGTTTATGTGTTTTTTTTATCCTATTTCTTCTAATTCAGGTTCATAACTACTCCTGAATTTATGGCAGATTTTTTAACTATTCTGGATGGTATTACTTCTAATTCAGGCTCATATTACTCCTGAATCTATGGCAGATTTTAAACTATTGATGGCCAATTTTATACCTTCAATTTCAGCATGAACTCGCATACAATCTATACATAATCTATACACAGTCTATACAGTAAAATTCAACCTTATACATATATATAACGACTAAAAATGCTTAAGCAACTATACAGCTATTTACAGGTTTAGCCAAGGATATTCGTTGCACACAATACTGTTTTTCAAATTAGGGGAATACACACCCCATTTTTTCTTCAGGAATATCAGATTCCTGCGGGATTTCAGATCCCTCTATTACTTTAGGAATATCAGATTCCTGGGAGACGCTTATCAGAAGCGCTTACCGGGTTCAAATAATCCACTCTTACAGTATAGGGCAGTAATAATATATATCTTAAATATAGAATCACTTACCCGATACTGCTTTGGTGGATCCCACTTCTGACACCAAACTGTTAGCTATTTTTCTAGGCAGGTTTATGATGGTTATATGGAGGCATCAGACCTCATACCCGTGACTATTTCCCGGTGCAACGAATATCCCATTTGCTTCTGATCAGAGAGATAAGACAGCCCTGACTCAACATAGGTTGTCAATATCTGAAATCTTTATTCTCCCAGCACATAGTTTATAGGGTTTGTTGGGGGTGGGAACATAGTGTCCTTCCAGATTCAATTGGACCAATCCTCCTAGAATTCAGCAGGCATTTGGGAAACATGTGTTTGTGAATATACAGTTGAAACTTTGATAAACAATGCTGACATCTGCTATATACAATACATGAAAGGGTTATTTTACATTGAACAGGTTTCTTCTCTCCATGCTAACAAGTTAAATAGGAAATCGCAGGTTCCTGTGAGGTGAGGTGTTAAATGGCCCTTTGGTCAGGAAGGCTGCTATTGTCCCGGACTGGCAGAGGGTGTGATATGTTAATGCAAGGTACTGCATTTCACAAGAGAGGAGGCTTGTATAATATATGTCTAATCTGTGATGTATCAAAAGTAAGATTATGAAAATCCCTTTCACCCCCCCTGTTGGCGATCGCAGCAAACCGCAGGTCAATTCAGACCTGCGGTTTGCTGCGCTTTTTGCAGTTTCTGATCCCCACGGTCCCTGACCGCGGGGATCAGAAACTTCAGAGTGCCTAAAAATCAAGATTTCACCTTCCCCCTGTACCCCTGCACGATTTGATGGCGGCGGGTGGTGCAGGGGGGGTGTCGCAGGCGGTGGGGGCGTTGCGGGATCCCCCGCCCGCCTCCCATTGCATAATCGTTGGAGTACAGTGGGTATACCAGGGTGCCAGCACATTGCTGGCACCCTGGTATAAACGGCTGACATCGTTGATGCGATGGCAGCCGTTTAACCCTTTCCATACAGCGGTCCGTATGGACCGCTGTATGGAAAAGGTTAACAGTGCAGGGAGCTCCCTCGCTCTCCGATCGGGGGGCTGCTGTGCCTTTGCAGCCCCCCCGATGGAGAGGGAGAGAGCCCCCAGGCAGCCCCCCGAAGCCCCGTCCTCACCCTTCCCCGTCTGCGAAGTTGTGGCAGACGGGGAAGGTTCCCATAGCAACAGGACGCCTGTTCAGTGTAAGTAAAATACAGTGCAGAACCCTATATAGGTTCTGTACTGTATTATACAGACATCAGACCCACTGGATCTTCAAGAACCAAGTGGGTCTGGGTCAAAAAAATTAAAAAAAAAAAAAGTGAAAAAAGTTAAGATAAAAAAAAAACAATTATCACTAAATAAAAATTTAAAAAAATTAAATACACTACACATATTAGGTATCGCCGCGTCCGTAACGACCTGATCAATAAAACGGTCATGTTACTTTCCCCGCACGGTGAACGCCAAAAAAATAAAAACTATGAGAAAATTGAAATTTTGCCCACATTACTTCCCAAAAAAGGTAATAAAAGTGATCAAAAAAGTCGCATGTACGCCAAAATAGTACCAATCAAACCGTCATCTCATCCCACAAAAAATGAGACCCTACTCAGGATAATCGCCCAAAAACTGAAAAAAATATGGCTCTTAGACTATGGAAACACTAAAACATGAATTTTTTTTGTTTCAAAAATAAAATCATTGTGTAAAACTTACATAAATAAAAATAAAGTATACATATTAGGTATCGCCACGTCCGTATCGACCGGCTCTATAAAAATATCACATGACCTAACCCCTCAGATGACCACCGTGTAAAAAAAAAAAAAAAAAGTGTACAAAAAGCAATTTTTTGCCATCTTACGTCACAAAAAGTGTAATAGCAAGCGATCAAAAAGGCATATGCACCCCAAAATAGTGGCAATCAAACCGTCATCTCATCCCGCAAAAAATTAGACCCTACTCAAGATAATCGCCCAAAAACTAAAAAAAAAAAAAAGTGTACAAAAAGCAATTTTTTGCCATCTTACGTCACAAAAAGTGTAATAGCAAGCGATCAAAAAGGCATATGCACCCCAAAATAGTGGCAATCAAACCGTCATCTCATCCCGCAAAAAATTAGACCCTACTCAAGATAATCGCCCAAAAACTGAAAAAACTATGGCTCTTAGACTATGGAGACACTAAACCAATTTTTTGGTTTAAAAAAAAAGTTATTGTATAAAACTTACATAAATAAAAAAAATTGTATACATATTAGGTATCGCCGCGTCCGTGACAACCTGCTCTATAAAATTACCACATGATCTAACCTGTCAGATGAATGTTGTAAATAACAAAAAAAAATGTGCCAAAAAATTTCTTGTTATCTTGCCGCACAAAAAGTGTAATATAGAGCAATAAAAAATCATATGTACCCTAAACTAGTACCAACAATACTGCCACCCTATTCCGTACTTTCTAAAATGTAACTTTTTGGAGTTTCTACTCTAGGGGGGCTTCAAATGGGACATGGTGTCAAAAAAACAGTCCAGCAAAATCTGCCTTCCAAAAACCGTATGGCATTCCTTTCCTTCTGCGCCCTGCCGTGTGCCCGTACAGCAGTTTACGACCACATATGGGGTGTTTCTGTAAACTACCGAATCAGGGCCATAAATAATGAGTTTTGTTTGGCTGTTAACCCTTGCTTTGTAACTGGAAAAAAAAATTTAAAATGGAAAATCTGCCAAAAAAGTGAAATTTTGAAATTGTATCTCTATTTTCCATTAAATCTTGTGCAACACCTAAAGGGTTAACGAAGTTTGTAAAATCAGTTTTGAATACCTTGAGGGGTCTAGTTTCTTAGATGGGGTCACTTTTATGGAGTTTCTACTCTAGGGGTGCATCAGGGGGCTTCAAATGGGACATGGTGTAAAAAAAACTGTCCAGCAAAATCTGGCTTCCAAAAACCATACGGCGCACCTTTCACTCTACGCCCCGCTGTCTGGCCGTACAGTAGTTTACAGACACATATTGGGTGTTTCTGTAAACAGCAGAGTCAGGGCAATAAAGATACAGTCTTGTTTGGCTGTTAACCCTTGCTTTGTTAGTGGAAAAAATGGGTTAAAATTGAAAATTAGGCAAAAAAATTAAATTCTCAAATTTCATCCCCATTTGCCAATAACTCTTGTGCAACACCTAAAGGGTTAACGGAGTTTGTAAAATCAGTTTTGAATACCTTGAGGGGTGTAGTTTATAGAATAGGGTCATTTTTGGGCGGTTTCTATTATGTAAGCCTCGCAAAGTGACTTCAGAGCTGTAGTGGTCCCTAAAAATTGGGTTTTTGTAAATTTCTGAAAAATTTCAAGATTTGCTTCTAAACTTCTAAGCCTTGTAACATCCCCAAAAAATAAAATATCATTCCCAAAATAATTCAAACATGAAGTAGACATATGGGGAATGTTAAGTCATCACAATTTTTGGGGGTATTACTATGTATTACAGAAGTAGAGAAACTGAAACTTTGAAATTTGCTAATTTTTCAAAATTTTTGGTAAATTAGGTATTTTATTATGCAAAAAAAAATATTTTTTTTTTACTTTATTTTACCAGTGTCATGAAGTACAATATGTGACGAAAAAACAATCTCAGAATGGCCTGTATAAGTCAAAGTGTTTTAAAGTTATCAGCACTTAAAGTGACACTGGTCAGATTTGCAAAAAATGGCCCAGTCCTTAAAGAGGACCTTTCACCTAAAAAAAAAAATGTAAACTAAGACCATAGCTTTACTTACATGCCCCCATGAAGTGTTGATCGTTTTTTTCTTTTTTCAAACTGTGCCCCCGTTTGTCCGCTATGCCCCCCCGGAATAATTCCCGCCGTCTATGGTAATGAGCCAGCCTCAAATGGGCTGGCTTTAAAAGTTCTCCTCGGCGTGCCTTCTCTCTTCTCCCTGGCACGGAGCGCATCCAATCAGCGCGCTCCGCTCTTAGCCAGGGAGAAGACGCTCCAGTTCTCGCAAGACTTCAGAGAACTGGAGCGATTTAGTCTATCCGGCTAAGAGCGGAGCGGGCTGATTGGATGCGCTCCTTGCCAGGGAGAAGAGAGAAGGCACGCAGAGGAGAACTTTTAAAGCCAGCCCATTTGAGGCTGGCTCATTACCATAGACGGCGGGAATTATTCCGGGGGGGGGGGGGGGGGGCATAGCGGACAAACGGGGGCACAGTTTGAAAAAAGGAAAAACGATCAACACTTCATGGGGGCATGTAAGTAAAGCTATGGTCTTAGTTTACATTTTTTTTTTTAGGTGAAAGGTCCTCTTTAAGGGGTTAAAGTGTAACTGCCCTTCTATTTTTATAATGTATAGGGGCAGTGATACTGACCATTTTTGTGATATACTAAATGAACCCTTAGGATGCCAGAGATTTTTTTGTTTTCTTCCCTATCTTCCTTGAGCCATAACTTTTCCATTCCATTCACATAGCTGTATGAGGGCTTATTTTTTGCGGGATAAGTTGTAATTTCTAATGCCACCATTAATTATGGCATACGATGTAGTGGAAAGCGGTGAAAAAAAAAATCCAAATGGGGTGGAATTTTGTTCCTCCACCGTTTTTGTACCCACGGCATTCCGTTTGCGGCAATGCTGACCCATGCCATTTATTCTCTGGGTCAGTACGATTACAACGATACCCCGTATGCATAGTTTTTTTTTATGTCTAATGTAATGTAAACTTTGGCAAAAAAATTTTTTTACATCATCCTATTCTGAACCACATAACTTTTTTATAGTTATATCTACTTAGGGTACTTTCACACTAGCGGCAGGACGGATCAGACAGGCTGTTCACCCTGTTGGATCTGTCCTGCCGCTATTTTGCCGTGCACGGCGAAAGGCCGCTGGACTAAAAGTACTGCATGTCCGACTTTTTAGTCCGGCGGCCTCTCACCGTAAACTGCCGTGCTGCACAGGAGCTAAAATTGTTGTTGGCCTAGATCTGGGAACACGTAAAGCCACTGAATGATATACAATCATTAAACCATGTGCACTAATGGTTTTAATAGCATATCCCTTCCCATTTGTCCATGACGTTTGTCAATGGAGGCCTCTGATGGACAGCACAGTGTCTGCTGTAAAGCAGTTGTTAAGAGCTCAGAGCTAGGGATGAGAGAACTCAAGCTCTGCATACAAGGTTCGAGTTATCAAAGAATTCTGTTATGTATTCCGCTACCACAGACCATAAGTTATCGTCCGTGGTAGCAGAATCAATAACTGAATTCTTAGATAAACGGAACCTTGTACGCCGAACTTGAAAACACAAGTTCTCTCGACACTACTCCGAACTGCTTCCTTCATAATAATATAAATAAAATAGAAACCTGTAGAACTAGAAAATAAGACACTTTTTGAAGTGAATGTATTGGTGTATAAATTTAGAAAAAAAACTAGCAATACATATACCCTAAAGCCCATATCACTTTGGGGAGCTGGAGATATGGCAGCCGGCAGTTAAACTCCTTTGTATATTACTGGGGCAGGAGGCTGTAGAAAAGCATGTTTACTACTTTGCACTCTATTCTGCATTTTGTATGCTATAAAACCTTTCAAATATTTAATGCATTAGGCCTAATTCAGTTACATTGAATGAAATGCTTTGAAATAAACTGTGATTGTGTCCTGTTATACCAATATTTTGTTCACAGTATGTGGGGAAGCAGCAGGAGGAGTGGAGGATGAGGGTGAAGCACAAGCTGGTTGGATTGAAGGAGCGGCCATCTTGTTCTCAGTCATCATTGTAGTTTTGGTAACTGCATTCAATGACTGGAGTAAAGAAAAGCAGTTCCGTGGCCTTCAGAGTCGAATTGAACAAGAGCAAAAGTTCACCGTTATCCGAAAAGGTCAAGTCATCCAGATTCCCGTGGCAGAACTAGTTGTCGGGGATATTGCACAAATAAAATATGGTAACATTTTTTATGACTAACAGATGAATGCACTTTTTAATTTACTTTCCATCTCAGCGGGTCATTGAGTGCTATGTTACTAGTGTTGTCTGTTACTTGTATCGCCAGGGGATCTCCTACCTGCAGATGGTATTTTGATCCAGGGTAATGACCTGAAAATTGATGAAAGCTCACTAACAGGGGAAAGTGATCACGTGAAAAAATCCCTTGAGAAGGATCCCATGCTGCTGTCTGGTAAGGATTAGTATTTCAGTAGGAGTATCACATCCTTGCACAGGGAACCAGCTTTACACTACTGTTTGTCTCCCTATAGGCACACACGTGATGGAAGGGTCTGGGCGTATGGTAGTTACAGCTGTTGGGGTCAACTCTCAGACTGGCATAATTTTTACACTTCTGGGAGCAAATGAAGGAGAGGAAGAGAAGAAGACAAAGAAAGGTAATTATCTGCTAGGAAGCAGAAGGGCAAATGTTGTGTTCAGACTATATTCTGGGGTTTTTCAATAGAGAAATTATGAGCTCGTGGCCTGAGTGTACAACTCTGGCAATAACTGTGACACTGTGTCACCAAGTCACCATTTAATTGGCTCCTATTCTTACTTCAGTTAGATCTACAGGAACCAAACGTGTGTAAACAGACAGTAACCTTTCTTGTGTAAGGGTCAGTTCACACTGAGTTTTTGGTGCTGATTTTGAAACCATTCTTCCTCAAAATCAGTTTAAAAAAATACCTCAAAACAGCCTACTTTTCAATTCAATGGGAAGCAGCACTTCCTTTTTTTTCACATGGAAAAAAGAAGTGGCATGCCTTATCTTGAGGCTGAATTCACGCTGAATCTCCCAATGAAATGAACGGGAAGCTGGAAAAAAAAAAAAACGGCTCTGTGTAAGTCCATGCATTTTTTGCGGGCGTTTTCCACACCAAAAACCTGAAGCTGAAAATGCAGCTTTGTATTGAAGTGAACACCCATTGGTTCAAAAAAGACATGTAAAAAAGCGTTAAAAACCACTTGAAAAAAGTGCTCAAGGAAAACATGCGTGGATTCTGTGCTGATTTTTATTTTTATTTTTCTAGCGCGTTTTCTAAATCCTTCATGTGAATTTACCCTTAAAAAAAAAAAAAAAGAAATAAAAGAATATTTTATTGCCTAGCACTTATTTTCATTTTATTTCTGTTGTCTTTCCTGTCCTAACGAACCCTATCTTTTTGTCTAATGATTGTACTTAATTCAACCTTTTCTTGCGCTTATGTCTTACAAATTGACTCCACTATTTCAAATTGATTGTACTTGAGTGATTTCCGATCCTTTGTTCTACATTGGAACTGTATGTTGCTGCATTTGAATACAACTTTGTGATATTTTATCTTCTGTTTTGTTCCATGCATGTTAGTCTTTCTTTCTCCTTCATGTTACCTTTATTTAATGTCAGTTTTTTTTCTACATCTTCTACACATCATTTGTATCTTTCGCTTATCACTGTCTTTTTCACAAAGCATCTTACCAATATTTTACCCTTCAATAACCTTTGTTTCTCTTTTATTTCCTCTATCTTTTTGTCCTATCCTATACCGCTTCCTTCTCTAACATCTAACAAGTACTCTTCTTGCTTCAGTTGTGTCCTAACGTTTAGTTGGTAACTTCATTTTTACATGCCTTCATCCTGTTCCACTCAAATATTACAAAGATCCTACTCCTCTCGACTCTTCCACTGGTTCTGTACTCTTTTTCCACTATCCCTAAGCTTCGTTTTTACACTTTAATCTGAGTCTGACCATCTTTTTGCTGCTCTCACATTTAGTTCCCAAGAGTGGGTTAGTCATTCCATTTCTTCCATTGCAGTGGGGGGTATGATCCTCCTTCTTTCATACAGTCAAAGTGACCAGAATCCCTCCTCCTTTTTTTTTTTCTTTTCTTTTTTTCTTTTCTTTTCTTTTTTTTTTTTTCTCTATATCTAAACAGGTAAAAAACAAGGACCTCTAGAAAATCGCAACAAAGGTAACCACTTCATCTCATCACAACCTCCTTTCCTCACTCAGGGGCAGCTTACCCAGTCTCTCACATTCACTTCACCTCTTGTCAGCGACTTCACCTGTACTTACCTGCAAAGCTTACAGCTGAGTTTAATCTGGCTGCATTATTCAGTGTTTCTAATTTTTATTTAATTTTTATTCTATGAATAACTGTCTGGACATTTAAGTTTTTTACATGGTGTACCTCAAGCCTATTGACCATCTAGTAGTGCTTTGTATAAATGTCCATTTATTCAAAATGCAGGTTACTGTAATTCTAAATTATTTCTTAAATGGCTAACATTGCACTTTGCATCTGTAGCCTGTAACTGTATTCTTGCTTGAGAAATATAGGGGGAATTACAGCATCCTCATACCATATAGCTGTTACATGTACATTATACTTTGCACCTGCAAATGTAATACCTGGCTTGCTGCAAGTACTGGAAACTGAAGTTAACAAATCACATTACTCCAGGTATAAAGGAAAGGCACAAAGTCTGGATTGTTTCAAGACCTTTCTAAAAGTTCAAAAAATAGAGACTTCTTAGAAGTAATGTAAACTCAATTTTTTTTCTATATACACCCTATAAAACTTGTATTTTGCTTTAGTCACAGTTCTAACATTCCTGAAAGTTTAACTGTAATTGCTATGTTTGCATAAAGAGATTATATGGATTAGTTACGATAAAATTGATTTTAAAACATTTTGACAAATGCGCTGCTTGCAGGGGCTTTTGCACCACACTCCCCGTCTCGTTTGCAGAGCTGGAAAGCAGCACCTTCTTGTCTTGTGTGTAGCACGTGGTTTGTATAAGAAGTTTAAAGTAGACGTTTGTCTTGTTCTTTACTGTGTATACACATCTTGTGTCCTGTCTACTTTTTCACTTCAAGACTACACTAAATCTCATTGCTTCTGAGTTGGCACATGCAAGTTTTTGCCGCCTTTTTACCTTATTTTAGAGACATTCTTCCTCTCTCCTCTGTTTTTCCTCGCTCTCATCTAAAGACAGTTGTTGCACCCTTGTCTTCCAAAAAAGTTCTTTTTAATGAGGTTGTTTTCACATTTTGAGGCTTTACTGCCTTTTTCCTTCTGAGCAGATATTTTTTTTAGTATTAATTGGCATTTGTTTAAAAAAATAAATCCTTCTGCCACTGCCAGAAAGTCACGTTTTCTGGAGCATATGAAACAGCAAGCACAGATTTGTACATACAGTACTGTGTATGTTGATTTCTAAGATTCAAGGGACCCAACCACTATTGTAGTCACAGTTTTATGCCTCTTGCATATGACAATAGTTTTGATCCGCATTTATGCAGATGAGATGTGGACCTATTCATTTCAATGGGACTGCAAAAGATGTCGACAGCACACAGTGTGCTGTCATCTGTATTTCCTTTTCATGGCCCTGCAAAACAATCAAATAGAAAATGTCCTATTATTGTCCTTGTTGTGGACAAAAATTTGCATTTCTAACAGAGGGCAGGACGTACTGATCCACAAAATGCGGAGCACACATGGTAAGCCTGCGTGTTATGTGGCTTTGCGATTTTCTGACCACAAAAACGGATATGGTCATTTGCATGAGGCCTTAGGGTAATTTCAGATTAGCCTTTGTGTGGGAGCATATTTTCCTGTTATGGACACTGCTCCTCACAGGACCACATGGCATCATAATGATTTATAATATGGAGTGTCTCTCCCCAGCCAGCATGACCTAATGCTGTCAGAACAATTCAGTACATGCAAGGTCAGGCAGAATGCACAGCATTATAAATCATTGTAAAGCCTTATGGTCCTGTGAAAGGAGCAGTGTTTTCCTCACTAGACACACTCGTCTGAAATTACCCTGATGTCCTGAACATCTCTATCCAAAGTATAAAAATGGGGCTGTTCATTTGTGATTCAGCACTAGGGTAACCCAAAATATGTTCATTATGTTTTATTTGCTTATAGATATGCTCTGCTTTGGTGCCGCAGCTTTTTTTTTTTTTTTTTTTTTTATTGCATTGCATTGCAGAAATGAGAGCAAAAAGTACTGCCAAAGCAATCTGACAATCAAGTATCATTTGTCAGTGTCTGACAACAGTATGCAAAATTCTGTTCAAAAGTGACAACTAAACAAATAACTGTTCTTCTATTGTCACTTTTGCAGATATGGCCCACCACAGCAGAAGCAGTGTTAATGTCCTAGTAAGGATGTATTCACACTGTGTTTACAGTGTACATTTGACATATGCAGTGGATACTCTACTTACATATATGTTAAATAGACCCCTGATTACCTGACAGATATTAAAAGAATATTGATATACCTTTTTCATGTGTTGTACACTGCAATGTGGATTCCCCACTAAGTTAAAAAAAAAAAAAAAAGAAACTTCAGCTACTATTGTAACTTCTGATTTACTAATATATGGCCATTTTGAGTGGAAGAGCTCTAATTCTCCCAGTGGATTGCTGAACAATCACTATGTTTCAGTGGTGGCCATCACAGGAACACGGCGTGGATCTGTTCACGGGCTCTTGTCATGTCTCACATGCATTTCCTGAACAGAAATCTGTATACCCTGTTATAAATTTGTTGTAACATAGAAAGTTATATTGGCAGAAAGTCAGTACAGGAGAAATCTGTAGATATGTAGTGTGAGTATATACGTTTTTATATCATTTGCATCACTACATTGAAGGGAGGTTTCCAGGCATACCTTACCAATCCCCCCACTACTCTTGTTTCGACATTGCCTGGTCCCCTTCCACAACAGCCATATACCTCAGTGTCGGACAGTATCTTTGGAGGTATTGTCTGAAATGCAGCGATTTGTGGGGAGGGGGGTAGTTACAATTTTCATAATAGAATATCCAGTTTTCTACCTTTTTTGCAGTTCCTCTTCAGCTTGCTCGCATATGTCCATACCTCCCGACTTTTTTCCCTCTGACAGTACAAAAATGCTGGAGAGAAATTGAGCCGGTCAGAAAGCATTACATGCAACATTGCTTTGTTCAGCTATGGACCCTGGACCAGTGGACAGCAATGGCCATTAGTTGTGTCCAGCTCAAGAATAAACTGGCTGGAAACAGTAGATATATGGGAACCCGGTTCATTTTTATGTATTTATTGACTAGCATTTAGCTTTATTTTCTCTCTCTGCTCTCACATAAACTCATATTTACATATCCTGTAATTTATTTCTCCTGTTATTCCCTTACTTACTTTACTATCAATACAGTGATTTCTCCATTGGTTGTGTTATGTTGTCTTGTGGTATTATGTTCCTGTGTTGCTTTTTTTGTCTACATTGTCCTGATGTGTTTATTTTTCTCTTACTTGATGTTGTCTTGGCTTTGCTCTCCTTTTTTATGTTTTTTTTTTGTTTTTGGTTTTTTATAGCAAAAGCTCAGGATGGTGTGGCCTTGGAGATACAACCTCTAAAGAGTGAAGAAGGTGTAGAAAGTGAAGAAAAAGAAAAAAAAGTTGTCAAGGTTCCAAAGAAAGAGAAGTCTGTCCTACAGGGGAAGCTTACTCGACTAGCTGTGCAGATTGGAAAAGCAGGTGCTATCTATAATGGGGTTTCAGTGTGTTATTTTTATTTTTTTCTTATAACATATTATATCTGATCTAGACCAGATTTTTTTATGATGGATTACTTTAAATTGATTAAATCTGATTTACGTTATATTGTCCATCTTTTTCACTAATTTAAAATAGTTATCTTAGTGGTTTCTCTTTATATACGTTTTTTTTTCTATCTGTTTGGAGATGGATCTTCATGGCCTGATGTTCAGGCAATTATCGGGAGCGAATGCTAGTTCCCAGTAATCTGCCTGTCTAAAGCTGCTGTTTGTGTTTCGTTCATATATCGGGTAAAATAATCTGAGGTGTGGTCACATCGATCATCTTTCCTAGACAGCAGATCGTGCTGTCTAAATAGCACTCTGTTGCCCAGGAACAATTCTTTTGTATGGGGACAAACGAAAGCAGCAGCCATCATAAATGAAGCGCTCCTCCACTTAATGAGCAGCTGACTGTCGGGAAGGAACGCTTTCTTCCGACTATCAGCTGGTCCTCACAGCATCTAAATATGCCTTATGACTGGCCACATAGTGACCAGACTCATATCTCCCATACATGAAGTCTAATTTTTCTAATGCTCAGCTGCAGGCCACAACAGTCTTGTAAAGAGTTAATTTATTTCTCTTTTGTTCATTTTTTTTATTTTTTTAATAAATACATGATCTTTCTCATCCTTACAAATTGTATCTTTTCATTAACAGGTCTTATCATGTCTGCCATCACTGTGATCATTCTGGTGCTGTACTTTGTCATTTACACCTTTGGAGTATTGGGGCGCCCATGGCTTGCAGAGTGCACCCCTATCTACATTCAGTACTTTGTTAAGTTCTTTATAATAGGCGTCACTGTGCTGGTGGTGGCTGTTCCTGAAGGCTTGCCCCTTGCGGTTACCATATCACTGGCGTACTCTGTGAAGGTTAGAGTTTTTTTTTTTTGTTTTTTTTTATGTGTATGGTTGGCTCCTGGGATATGAGACTTCTACAGAGGTGTCCGGCAATGACTTTCTCCTCCCGCTTCGCTTAAAAAAACAGAAATACAAAAACCATACATGCTATATGGGGGGGGGGGGGGACCACTAGCGTCTTTGTGACTTTGCGACTACTAACAATATAAATTGAGAAACAGATTTTGGCAATTGGGCAATTGAGCGAATCAAGAGCATAGATCTGAGGTTGATTCGTTAAAAAACGTTGTAATGCTGTTTCCATTCAGCATTAAAATGTCTCAGCCCAAGTTTTGTGAGACTACGGTAAATTACTTCAGTATTCCTATCTGCATTTATAAAAAACATTTTAAAATAGGAATCTGAAATCGGCTTTGGTACTAGTGGGTACCTCCAGTACTGGAAGCGACTTTAGATTCCTTTTTTTTAATGTTTTTAAATACAAAGATAGGAATACTGAAGTAATTTACAGATGTCTCGCACAACTTAGGCCAAGAAAAAGTTTTACCACAAGGAACACATACATTTTAATGCTGTAGATGGAAACAGTATTACAAACAAAGATTTTTAACAAATCGATGTCGGATCTATGATCTCAAGCTCGATTCGCTCAACCCTATTGGCAGTGGTTCTGTTTGGGATATAACACACTAAAAAGTCATATCAATTCTTAAACTGACATACAGTCGTGCTATATGTTAGAAACAAAGCAGATTTCAACTTAAGGCCTCTTTCAGACGGGCGTTGCAGGAAAATGTGCGGGAGCATTGCGGCACGATTTTTCCGTGCAAGTGCAAAACATTGTAATGCGTTTTGAACGTGCACAGAAGTTCGGGCTTGGGATCAGTGTTCTGTAGATTGTATTATTTTCCCTTATAACATGGTTATAAATAATAGCATTCTGAATACATAGTACAATAGGGCTGAAGGGATTTCAATTTAAAAAAAATTTTTTTAACTCGCCTTAATCCACTTGCTCGCGTAGCCGGCATCTATTCTGTCTGTCTTCTGTGCTGTGTGCAGCAACAGGACCTGTGGTGACGTCACTCCGGTCATCACATGATCCATCACCATGGTAAAAGATCATGTAATGGATCATGTGATGACCGGAGTGACGTCACCACAGGTCCTGTTGCTGCACACAGCACAGAAGACAGACAGAAGAGATGCCGGCTACGCGATCAAGTGGATTAAGGGGAGTTAAATTATTATTTTTTTAACCCCTCCAGCGCTATTTTACTATGCATTCTGTATTCAGAATGCTATTATTTTCCCTTATAACCATGTTATAAGGGAAAATAATAATAATCGGGTCTCCATCCCGATCGTCTCCTAGCAATCCTTGCTTGCGATTTTCACTCAACCCCATTCATTTCTATGGGGCCTGCGTTACGTGAAAAATGCACAAAATAGAGCTTGCTGCGATTTTCCCGCAACGCACAAGTGATGCGTGAAAATCACCGCTCATGTGAACAGCCCCATAGAAATGAATGATCGGTATTCAGTGTGGGTGCAATGCGTTCAACTCACGCATCACATCCGTGCGGAATACTCGCCCGTGTGAAAGGGGCCTAAATTTTTTTTGCAAATCTGACATGCGTCACTTTATATGGTAATAACTCTGGAATGCTTTTACTTATCCAAGCCATTCTCGTGACACATTGCACTTTGACAGTGGTAAATTTTAATTTAGTCAATATTTCACCTTTTATTTATGAAAAAATCCCAAATTTGCCAAAACTTTCTCTGCTTTTAAAACAGAAAGTGACACTCTTATAACACTTATTACTTAACATTCCCCATATGTCTACTTTATGTTGGCATCATTTTGTAAATATAATTTTATTTTTTTAGGACGTTAGAAGCATTTTTTTAAAGCACCAATTCAGTTATAATGTGACTGGCTTTATGGGAAACTGGAGAGCTGAGGTCTGTTTTAGTGAACACTCTCACTGTAAATTAGTTAACACATAAGCACGGGTAGAATTATGGTTTTCCTGCTCATGGTGTGTATACCCAGCTTTCTATCTCTGCTTCCAGACATAACCACCCTGTTTTCATTCTCCTCTATTTTTTAGAAAATGATGAAAGATAATAATCTTGTGCGTCACTTGGATGCATGTGAAACTATGGGCAATGCTACAGCGATATGTTCGGACAAAACAGGCACTTTAACCATGAATCGTATGACCGTGGTTCAGGCATATGTGTGTGGCACCAACTATAGACAGATTCCTGACCCTGAAGCACTGAACCCAAAAATGCTGGACCTATTAGTCAATGGAATATCCATTAACTCTGCCTATACATCAAAGATCTTGGTAAGTGAAGCAAAATCTAGAACATAAAGTATGTACAGTGAAAGATTCATGAAACAGGTCCTAGGAAATAGTACACGGCTTGCATTTTCATAGAACCCATCGAAGCTAATAGAAAATGCTCATTAATTAAAAATAAAACCCTATAAGAGTAACAAAGTCTTCTCACAGTTACATCTATCCCACCAAATTGCAAATACTTTCCAACAAATCTGTGTCCGAACACTGGGGAATGTGCAAATGTACCAGTACATGATCAGGACACATGGCTGACACCTCCAGATCTCCATTAAAACATTATCTGCCTAGACAACCAGCAGTGCATTACAGTACTAAGGGCTCATGCACACAAATGTATTTTCTTTCCACGTCCGTTCCATTATTTTTTTTTATTTTTTTTTGCGGACCGTATGTGGAACTATTAATTTGAAAGGATCCGCAAAAAAAAGTGTGCATTTCATTTCCATATTTCCGTTCCGCAAAAATATAGAACATGTCCTCTTATGGTCCGCATTACGGACAAGGATAGTACTGTTCTTTTAGGGTCCAGCTGTTGTTCCGCAAAATACGGAATGCACATGGATGTCATCCGTATTTTTTACGGATCCTTTTTTTTGCAGACCGCAAAATACATACGGTCGTGTGCATGTGCCCTAAGGGTAAGATTTATCAAAACTGGTGTAAAGGAACACTGGCTTAGTTGCTCATAGCAACCAGATTCCACCTTTTATGTTTCAGACCTCTTTTAGAAAATGAAAGGTGGAATTTGGTTGCTATGGGCAACCATTGTTCCTTTACACCAGTTTTCATAAATCTCACTCTAAGATTCTACCCAAATACAGTATGTGTTAACAGGCTTTTTTCATCTTTTCTAAACCATTCATAGCCCCCAGAAAAAGAAGGCGGTCTTCCAAGACAAGTCGGTAATAAGACTGAATGTGCTCTACTGGGATTTGTTTTGGACTTAAAGCAAGATTACCAAGCTGTTCGTAATGAAATTCCTGAAGAAAAACTCTATAAGGTGTACACATTCAATTCAGTGCGCAAATCCATGAGTACAGTACTCAGCGAGTCTGGAGGTGGTTTCCGTATGTACAGTAAAGGCGCCTCAGAAATCGTTTTACGCAAGTAAGAATGAGGATAACGTGTATCTGAGAGTAGGCAACTTTTCCTATGTACTAATGTTTTTTCACTTTTGTTGCTAGATGTACAAAAATTTTGGATCAAGGTGGTGAAGTATGTCCATTTAAAACTAGAGACCGGGATGAGATGGTGAAAAAAGTCATTGAGCCAATGGCCTGTGAAGGGCTTCGTACTATTTGTTTGGCATATCGTGACTTCCCAGCGGGCACTGAGCCTGACTGGGATAATGAAGCCGACATCTTGTCTGACCTCACTTGTATTGCTGTGGTGGGCATTGAAGATCCTGTTCGTCCAGAGGTAACTTATTTCTATTGCTAGAATGAATTTGCTCTCTTAATTTGCTCAGATTCTGAAAATATTACTATATACTAATTGTATCAATGAGTAAAGATTCACAGGTCCCAGCTTCATCTTAGTATTGTATGCGTAGCAGTCCAGAGGCATGTGGGGAGAGGATGGGAGTGGCAGATGGTTGTAGTATTCATGGTGGCATTGTCCTACTCCTGTGCACCCTGGGCCATTACAGTAAAGAGGGGGTGTACCAGGTGTTATTTCCCTAGGACACACCCTGTTTGAAGTCTGCTTCCGGATGGATAGTGGTTTGCTGTTGCTGGTGGTTAACCACCTCAGCTCCCCTAGCTTAAACCCTGTTAATGACCAGACCACTTTTTACAATTCTGCACTACACTACTTTCACCGTTTATTGCTCGGTCATACAACTTACCACCCAAATGAATTTTCCCTCCTTTTCTTCTCACTAATAGAGCTTTCATTTGGTGGTATTTCATTGCTGCTGACATTTTTACTTTTTTTGTTATTAATCGAAATTTAGCGATTTTTTTATATTTTTTTATATTTTTGTAAAATGACATTTTTCACTTTAAAAAACAAAATGGCTGCACACAATTATATATGCAAACAATAGAGCTAAGAAATGGGGGTCATTCTAGATAAAAGTGGTACAATACCGACTATCATTGGGTATAAATGAGTAATGGAAGCTCTTAGCGCACATACGTACCACTTTTATCTAGAATGACCCCCATTTCTTAGCTCTATTGTTTGCATATATAATGGTGTGCTTTTTGTAATTATGTTTGCTTCATGGATATGCACCTGTGATTCTGAAGGTTTTAGTCAAAATTTTCTTGCAATATATTGGGGGTGGCACCCCTTTTAGACTGGACACGCCCATCTACCTGGGACTTCTGAGCAGAGTACTTTTTTAGCTGGTTCCTACACAGCCCTGAATATTGGAGGCTTTAGTAAGTCCAAAGTGAGGCAGTATCTTTAGTGATGGGGACCCATCTTCGGAAGCCACCTTGACGCTTGGTCAGGGGGTCTGACACGTATGTGCGCTAAGAGCTTCCATTACTCATTTATACCCATTTATAGTCGGTATTGTACCACTTTTATCTAGAATGACCCCCATTTCTTAGCTCTATTGTTTGCATATATAATGGTGTGCAGCCATTTAGTTTTTTGTAATTATGTTTGCTTCATGGATAAGCACCTGTGATTCTGAAGGTTTTAGTCTAAATTTTCTTGCAACTTTTCACTTTCAGTTGTAAAATTTTTCAAATAAAACTACATTTCTATATATATTTTTCTCTAAATTTATTGTTCTACATGTCTTTGAAAAAAAAAAATGCAATAAGTGTATATTTATTGGTTTGCACAAAAGTTATAGCGTTCGCAAACTATGGCACAAAACGTGAATTTCCGCATTTTGAAGCAGCTCTGACTTTCTGAGCACCTGTCATGTTTCCTGAGGTTCTACAATGCCCAGACAGTAAAAAACAACCCACAAATGACACCATTTCGGAAAGCAGACACCCTAAGGTATTCGCTGATGGGCATAGTGAGTTCATAGAACTTTTTATTTTTTGTCACAAGTTAGCGGAAAATGATGATTTTATTTATTTTTTCTTACAAAGTCTCATATTCCACTAACTTGTGACAAAAAACTAAAACTTCCATGAACTCACTATCCCCATCACGAGATACCTTGGGGTGTCTTCTTTCCAAAATGGGGTCACATGTGGGGTATTTATACTTCCCTGGCATTTTAGGGGCCCTAATGTGTGAGAAGTAGTTTGAACTCCAAATGTGTAAAAAATGCCCTGTGAAATCCTAAAGGTGCTCTTTAGAATTTGGGCCCCTTTGCCCACCTAGGCTGCAAAAAAGTGTCACACATGTGGTAACGCCGTACTCAGAAGAAGTAGGGCAATGTTTTGGGGTGTATTTTTACATTTAGCCATGCTGGGTGAGAGAAATATCTCTGTAAAAGTCAAGTTGTCCCATTTTTTTATACAAAGTTGTCATTTTAGAGAGGTATTTCTCTCACCCAGCATGGGTATATATAAAAAGACACCCCAAAACACATTGCCCAACTTCTCCTGAGTACGGCGATACCACACGTTTGACACATTTTTGCAGCCTAGGTGCGCAAAGGGGCCCAAATTCCTTTTAGGAGGGCATTTTTAGACATTTGACTTCTTCTCACACTTTAGGGCCCCTAAAATGCCAGGGCAGTATAAATACCCCACCTGTGACCCCATTTTGGAAAGAAGACACCCCAAAGTATTTCATGATGGGCATAGACAGTTTATGGAAGTTTTTATTTTTTGTCACAAGTTAGTGGAATATGAGACTTTGTAAGAAAAGAAAAGAAAAAAAAAACATAATTTTCCTGACGCCTCCACAACGGCACTACGTGGAGGATTACCCCGCCTTCTCCAGGGACAGGAAACAGCTTTCGAGCCCAGCCAGTAAAGGACCCCCTCCCTCTTACCTTGTCAGTTGTTTCCTGTCCCTCAGAAGGATCGGGATCTCGAGCACCAGCATTATTCTGCGTGGCCTTTGGTTTGTTGTCCCGGCGCTGCCGGAGGGCCGTCGCAGGGGAGAGGATCGTGGGACCCGGTATCTTGGTCCTTCCTCCCCTTGGTGAAACGCCAGCTGCGCTGGTTACACCGGGCTGTTTTTTCCGCGTTCTGTGAGAACCGGTGTCTCTGTGCGGCTTGAGGGGGCGGGCCTGGGCCGGGGCACGCCCCCATATTCCTCCCATAGCTCTGGCCTCTATGACGTGGAGGATCGCGTCATCAGAAGGGGCCGGCGTGACGCATAGGAGGGGGCGGAGCTTCATACATAAGGCGGAAGTACAAGCGGTCGGCGGTGTTCTAACCAGATTTCCTGGTCCTGCAGTTAAAGTACTTCACTGTAGCCTACCTGAAGAACGAACCGACGATGCATGCCGAAGATGACTCTCCAAAAAGCCCACAGATTCCTCCAGGCCTTCTAGCCAGGTAAGCCTCCTCCCTACTCCATTCTAAAAAGGAGCCATCCATCAGAAGAATATGTGCTATGTGCAAAAAAACGCTGTCTGGCTCTCATAAAAAATCTTTATGCCAAAAATGCTGCGACAAAGTGGTCTCACAAGAAACCCCTTCCTTGGTGGAGATTCTGAAAAATATCATTAAAGAAGAAGTTGGGTCAGCGGTAGAAGCAAAGCTATCTGCCATACAGCCCAGACCCTCTACCTCTAACGCCTCCATTGTGGAGCAAGTTTCCGACTTGGATGAAGGAGAAATTTCATCGGGTCCAGACTATGACATTTCGGTAGACACCTATGGTCGACCCATGTGTTCTGTAGAAGAGACAGAAGTCTTGCTAAAAAATATCAGAGCTACAATTAACCTGGAAGAAGTGAAAGAGCCACTATCTGTACAAGATCAGATGTTTGCAGCTCTAGGTGACAAGAAAAAAACGTGTTTTTCCTGTCCATGCTAATATTAAATCCTTAATCCAAAATGAATGGAAAGACCCTGAAAAGAGGCAATCCGCCTCTAAAATTTTCTGAAGGAAATATCCATTTAGAGAAGAGGACTCGACTTCCTTGCTTCAATCCCAATACTGAAGCAAGCTGCAAATTTTATCGATGATGCCTCAGCCGATATAGTAAAATTATCGGCCAGAACAGCCACCCTATCCAATGCTTCACGAAGAGCTATTTGGTTGCGTACCTGGTCAGGTGATACGGCGTCAAAGAATAAGCTTTGTTCTCTACCATGTGAAGGTGACAGAGTTTTTGGCACAGCTCTAGATGACATCCTGGAAAAAGCCTCAGATACAAAAAAGGGCTTTCCCACTGAATCAAAGTTTTTTTTTACAAAAGATGTTCCTTTCGTCCCCAAAAACTTGGTAGATTTGACCAAAAAAAGAAAGATTCAGGGCAGTCTTGGCAGTCTACCCAAGGGAAGGGGGTTCTTGTTTAACCCCGACAAGTCCGCCCGTACATCCTCCCAATGACTCCAGAGGGGCTGTAGGGGGAAGACTCAGGTTTTTCCACTCTGCCTGGGAGAACATTCAAGCTTGCCCCTGGGTACTAGAGGGGATAAAAAATGGATTCAGTCTGGAATTCAATCATTATCCCCCAAACCGATATATGGAGAACATAAAACTAAAAGCGGAGAATCAAGAGGCTATGGACCTACAGATATCACTCCTGCTGGAAAAAAAAACCATCGTTCCTGTGCCAGTGGAAGAACAAAAGGAAGGGTTTTATTCACCGATTTTCCTAATAAAAAAACCGAATGGCTCCTTCAGAGCAATTATAAACTTGAAAGCCCTGAACAATTACATAGTGTACAAAAGGTTCAAAATTGAGTCAATAAAGTCCGTGACCAACCTCCTTCAGAAAGACTGTTTCATGGTAAAATTAGACCTGGCAGACGCTTATTACCATGTTCCAATCCGAGAGAAAGACCAAAAGTTTTTGAGGACAGCAGTATAGTTCAAAGGATCCCTATGTCACTACCAGTTCCAGGTTTTTCCATTTGGCCTCAGTTCAGCTCCAAGACTGTTCACAGGTCATGACGGAAGTGGCAAAACATTTTCATCTGGCAGGGATCCTATTGATCCCATACTTGGACGATTTTTTGATTGCAGCTCCATCGGAAAACCTCTTGTTTTGTCATCTGCAGATTATACAGAACACCCTGACCAACCTAGGATGGATGATCAACAAAGAAAAATCATGTCTACTACCCTCAAAAAGAATGACATTTTTGGGAGTTCTTCTGGACTCAATACTAATGTATTCCTTTTTTCCAGAGCAAAAATAAGACACCTTGATTTCCAGCATCAAGAATATCCGGAGACAGGAATGTCCCTCCCTCCGGAAAATAATGACAATCCTCGGTCTTATGACTTCAACGATTTCATCGGTACAATGGGCCCAGCACCATACAAGAGAACTCCAGTCCTTTCTTTTGGAGAGCTGGGACAAAAAAGAAAACTTCCTTAAACAAAAGAGTGAAAATTTCATCTCGTGTAAAGATATCCTTGTCCTGGTGGATGAATCGATCAAATCTTTCCCGAGGAGTGGACTGGAAGCCGACAAATCAAGTAGTCATCACTACGGATGCCAGCCAACACGGGTGGGGAGCCCACATGGGAAAACGGTTGCAGCAGGGCCTATGGGGTTCTCACCTTCGACAAGCCTCGTCAAACTTGAGAGAGTTGACCGCAGTATGGGAAGCCCTAAAAGCCTTTGCCCCTTTCGTCCTCCTGAAGAATGTAAAGATTCTATCAGACAATTCAACAACTGTAGCTTACCTGAACAAGCAGGGGGGAACAAGGAGTCGCTCCCTTTCCTTAGTGACAGCGAAAATCCTAAGATGGGCAGAGAAAAACCTACGGTCTCTATCCGCAGCCCATGTGAGGGGAAAAGAAAATCAAGTGGCGGACTTCCTCAGCAGAGACCGGCTAAAGGCAGGAGAATGGACACTGAACAGACAGGTCTTCAAGCAAATCTGTTCGAGATGGGGCACTCCATGTGTCGACCTGTTTGCCACAAGAAAAAACACACAGGTCAGGGACTTTTTCTCCCTCTCAGTCCTAGATTGTCCCTTGAGTGTGGATGCCTTGTCAACTCCTTGGCCCCAACAACTTCTCTATGCCTTTCCCCTGATACAAAGGGTACTAGGCAAGATCATGGAGGAAAATGCCCAGATCATACTGAGAATGCCGTTCTGGCCCAGAAGATCGTGGTTCCCAGTCCTAAAGAACCTGACAGGGAAAGACTTTTGGATCCTTCCTCCCCAGCCGGATCTATTGTCTCAGGGCCCAGTTGTTCATCCCAAAGTCACCCAGCTTCACTTAACAGCCTGGAGGCTGAAAGGAGTATACTGAGAGGAAAAGGATTTTCAGAGGCAGTAATATCCACCCTTTTGCAAAGTAGAAAAAATGTTACATCAAGGATATACCTAAGAGCTTGGGAAGCCATTCTGAGGTTTAGTGGCGATAAATATGATCTTCCGGAGAACTTCAGGTGGCGCTAATCTTGGACTTCCTTCAAGTGGGACTAGATAAGGGACTATCTGTAAGTACCCTAAAAGTCCAGGTAGCAGCTTTAAGTGCGTTCTTAAATACCAAGCTGGGATTTAAATCTGCTACTATCCAGATTAATTTATCCACCCTTTGAACCTATAGCTGAAATCCCCTTGAGAACATTGACCCTCAAGACAGCTTTTTTGTTAGCCATCACCACAGCAAGAAGAGTAGGGGAGATTCAGGCCTTTTCCATCCTACCTCCTTATCTTAGGATTCTAGACGCATATTAAAACGTGCTCCTGAATTTCTACCTAAAGTTGTAACAAAGTTCCACTGTCAACAGGAAGTTACTCTTCCCTCCTTCTGTTCCCAGGCTTCCTCGGAGATGGAAAGGCTATTTCATAACCTAGACGTTAGGAGATGCATCCTGCAATATATGGAGGCCACAAAAGATCTAAGGAAGTCGAACCAGCTACTTGTGCAATATCTGGGTCTACATCGTGGACAGGCAGCTAGCAAGACTTCCGTCTCAAGATGGATTAAGGCCTGCATTGTCCTAGCCTATGAAACAGAAGGACTAGCCCCTTCACCCTTGTTGAGAGCCCACTCCACCAGGCCACATCCTGGGCTGAAGGGGCCTCGGCCTCGATGGAAGAAATATGTCGGGCAGCAACATGGTCCAATCCTGGTACCTTTTTTAAACATTACAGATTGGATGTCTCTGCAAATAGAGATTTGTCTTTTGGACGCAAAGTCCTGTCGGCAGTTGTCCCACCCTAATCATGTTTTCTATATTATTCCTCCTCCGTTGTGGAGGCGTCAGGAAAATAAATAATTACTCTTACCGGTAATTGGATTTTCCTTTAGCCTCCACAACGGCACGAGGAATCCCCCCCCCCCCCCCCCCAAAAAAAAATAGGGGATAATTAACATTTTCATTTCTATTACGCTCAGGAGAATTAATCCTGACCTCATATATTGAACGATATTGTTATTTGATATTATTTACTTCATTAAATTTGAATTGTTGCATCTATCTTTGAGTACTAGGTTACTAACTGACAAGGTAAGAGGGAGGGGGCCCTTTATTGGCTGGGCTCGAAAGCTGTTTCCTGTCCCTGGAGAAGGCGGGGTAATCCTCCACGTAGTGCCGTTGTGGAGGCTAAAGGAAAATCCAATTACCGGTAAGAGTAATTATTTCTTTTCCGCTAACTTGTGACAAAAAATAAACTTCTATGAACTCACTATGCCCATCAGCAAATACCTTAGGGTGTCTTCTTTCCAAAATGGGGTCAGTTGTGGGGTGTTCATACTGCCCTGGCATTTGAGGGTCTCCGCAATCATTAGATGTATGGCCAGCATTAGGAGTTTCTGCTATTCTCCTTATATTGAGCATACGGGTAATGAGATTTTTTTTCCGTTCAGCCTCTGGGCTGAAAGAAAAAATGAACGGCACAGATTTCTTCATTCGCATCGATCAATGTGGATGAAAAAATCTCTGTAAAAAAAAAAAAAGGAGGGGAAAAGCGTCTGCCAGGACATAGGACCTCCGCCCATCATCCAAACCCACTCAGCCGGTATGCCCTGGCAAACCCGATTTTCTCCATTCACATCAATCGATGTGGATGGATAAATCATTGCCGTGATTTTTTATTTATTTTTTTATATACAAAGTGTTTGCCAAAAGCATATAAACACCGCCCCTCAGCTCATTGGCCTCGGCAAATGTATCTTTTTTACTGCAGAGGAGAAATCTCGTCTTGCAGCGCCGTATACACCAACTTTTGTGTAATCTGTCAGCAGCGCAATGCTTCTGTCAGAAAGCACATCAGTGCTGCAGCTAGTTCATCGGTTGCTCCACCTAGAAGGCAAAAAAAACTAAACAAAAAAAAAGAAAAAACCAGGCCGCAACACAATAAATTTATTAACATGAACTTTATAATAACATTCAACTTTTATAAACTTTATTAAACTTTTGGAACAGAACATTAACTTTTTTGTGATTTATTTTATTTTTTGCTTTTTTTACCTTTATAGGACAAACCTCTCCTTCCCCATGGGACAATGTGCAAAGCGAAAATCGCCCAGAGATGTGGCCAAGTACATTATGCACTTTGTCCCAGGTGAAAGGAGAGGTTTGCAGCAGCTCTGTATGAAAGGGCCATAAGAGCCCTGTGTGCCTGTCCTGTGTGATGCAATCTCTATGCTAAATAGTGTACCTGTGTGTGGTACTTCCGGAAACACTCCCCTAAGCATAGGGCAGGGTGGTCAGGGCGGTCAGGACAGAAATAGCGGGTGTCATGCCTTATTCCACTCCTGCTACAGACACAACACTGGGGAAATGTCGCTCGTGTAGATGGCTCACTACACTGGTGGATGGGGCACGGAACTTCCTGGATACAGGAGGTTCTCGATGACCTCTTCCTGAAATTTGAGGAAGGATCCTGTTCTCCCAGCCTTACTGTAGAGAACAAAACTATTATACAGTTCCAAAATTGAATTAAAGATACAGACACCTTCTTATACCAGCGTCTGGTGCGGCTGGACACTAAATAAGGACCCAACATCTGGTCATTGAAGTCCACCCCTCCCATGAGCAAATTATAGTTGTGGACCGAGAGGGGCTTTTTAATGACACTGGTTGCTCGTTCGATTTGTATTGTCGTGTCTGCGCGAATGAAGGAGAGCATGTAAACGTCACGCTTGTCTCTCCATTTCACCGCAAGCAGTTCTTCATTAAACAAGGCAGCCCTCTCCCCCCTTGCAAGACGGGTGGTAACGAGCCGTTGGGGGAAGCCCCGGCGACTAGGTCGAGCGGTGCCACAGCAGCCAATCTGTTCTAAAATCAAATGCCTGAAGAGGGGCACACTTGTGTAAAAATTGTCCACATAAAGATGGTACCCCTTGCCAAATAAGCCATACGAAAAAGAGCAGGGGGCGGCACAGTCAAACAAGCACACAGTCAGTATGCGGCGATCACAAATGCTCCAAGGCCAGCGAGGAGAGAGACGCTCGGCGGTGCACTGCTGCAAACAGTGAGTAGAGTGTAACAAATGTAGATCAGTAGAAGAAACATGCAGCGGCACTCACCGGTGTACGTCAAAACAGCTTTATTCAGCCACAATCAGGCCGGGGGTGGACAAGTCAGACACGCAATGGCAGCGGCGGCCGTTTCGCGCTAATTGCGCTTCATCAGGCTGTGCTTCAATGCGCGTCTGTGTCCGCACTTCCTTTAACCTCTAGTGCAGGCCGACGTCATACAGATGAACGAATCAGGCCGCACATAGGTAAGAGGGGTTGCGCTAAACAACTAAAAACATAGAAAGTGCAACATATTTGCAACACATCAGCAAGAAAAAAGGGGAAACAAACATACAAGTATATACAGCACCTATGAATAAATAAAATCAAAGGAATTTGATTACAGGAAAGGGCTGAGGTCATTTCTGTCGTTTAATCCGAGTTCTCCTAACGCTTGTGTGCGCAGGATCCAACGGGCTTCCCTCTGCAGGAGGAGGCGGTGTCTATCCCCTCCCTGCAGAGGAGTGGGTACTATTTCTAATCCAGAAAAAGAAATACAACTGGCGTCCCCATTATGAACTTCTTTGACATGTTGGATGAATCTAGGGCACCCCTTTCCTGTTTTTACTGAATTAAGGTGTTCCCTGAACCTTTCAAACAAACACCTGCCAACTTTCTTAGAGATTCTGATCTGCAATCCTTCTATGTGATGTCTTCTAACCTTTTACCTGAGTCCCAAAAATGGTCTGAGGCTGGTACAAGACACTTGCACTGACTGCTGGCTGAGAGTGCTGGCTGCGGCTGGTGGCTGAGAGTGCTGGCTGCGGCTGGTGGCTGAGAGTGCTGGCTGCGGCTGGTGGCTGAGAGTGCTGGCTGCGGCTGGTGGCTGAGAGTGCTGGCTGCGGCTGGTGGCTGAGAGTGCTGGCTGCGGCTGGTGGCTGAGAGTGCTGGCTGCGGCTGGTGGCTGAGAGTGCTGGCTGCGGCTGGTGGCTGAGAGTGCTGGCTGCGGCTGGTGGCTGAGAGTGCTGGCTGCGGCTGGTGGCTGAGAGTGCTGGCTGCGGCTGGTGGCTGAGAGTGCTGGCTGCGGCTGGTGGCTGAGAGTGCTGGCTGCGGCTGGTGGCTGAGAGTGCTGGCTGCGGCTGGTGGCTGAGAGTGCTGGCTGCGGCTGGTGGCTGAGAGTGCTGGCTGCGGCTGGTGGCTGAGAGTGCTGGCTGCGGCTGGTGGCTGAGAGTGCTGGCTGCGGCTGGTGGCTGAGAGTGCTGGCTGCGGCTGGTGGCTGAGAGTGCTGGCTGCGGCTGGTGGCTGAGAGTGCTGGCTGCGGCTGGTGGCTGAGAGTGCTGGCTGCGGCTGGTGGCTGAGAGTGCTGGCTGCGGCTGGTGGCTGAGAGTGCTGGCTGCGGCTGGTGGCTGAGAGTGCTGGCTGCGGCTGCTGGCTGAGAGTGCTGGCTGCGGCTGCTGGCTGCGGCTGCTGGCGCTGTTTGCTGGCTGGTGGCTGAGGCTGCTGGCGCTGTTTGCTGGCTGGTGGCTGAGGCTGCTGGTGCTGTTTGCTGGCTGAGGCTGCTGGCGCTGTTTGCTGGCTGGTGGCTGAGGCTGCTGGCGCTGTTTGCTGGCTGGTGGCTGAGGCTGCTGGCGCTGTTTGCTGGCTGGTGGCTGAGGCTGCTGGCGCTGTTTGCTGGCTGGTGGCTGAGAGTGCTGGCACTGAGTGCTAGCTATTACAGACTGTGGCTGGGGGCTGAGGCTGCTGGCAATGAGTGTTGGTGGCTATAGCACTGACTGATGGCTGAGAAAGCTGGCACTGACTGGTGGCTGTGGCTGAGACAACTGGCACTGACTAGTGGCTGAAACAGTTGACTGTGGCTGAGACTGCTGGCACTGTGACTGGTGGCTTTGGCTAGTGGTACAGGCTGGCGGGTGACCACGGAGCGGTGAGTAATAGCAAGCGCTTCACTCCTGCTCCGTGGTCACATGACACAAACGAATTATCGATGCAAAAAAAAGTTTGTGTCAAATTAATCGATTCAATTGAGTAATCTTTTCAGCCCTAGTATAGTGTACCCTATATCCTCTCTGTGATCTCTGGACATTGCGCTCCATACATAAACCATATGGGAAAATAGACCTCTCAGTGGTCCAGGGTACTTACATAGAAAAACGAATAACCAAGAGGCTAAAGAAAACAGTTTCTGACCCTTATGTTAAAACATACCTTTTATTTGGTTGCTTTAATACCTAATGGAAAAAAATAATTTTAAGAACTAGCTGTTTCTCTAGATGACCTTATGTCGATAGTAGGGTTAAGAGTCTCAAAGGTCTGCTTTTAACACTACTCTATTAACACTACTATCAACATAAGGTCATCTAGAGAAACTGTTTTTTTTTATTATTTATTTCCATTAGATCTTTAAGTATTAGAGCAATCAAATGAAACGTATGTCTTAATATCAAGGTCAGAAACCGGGTTTTGACTAAAAAGGAAGCTGCTGCTGCTACACATACTGTAGATATAGATTAGGACATAAAAGCAGCAAACCTGATCAGCCCACATACCATATTATCTACCCCCCCCCCCCCCCCCCCCCCATATTGTGAAAAAATAGCAGTACATATCGCATGCTTCTGCAAAATTAGCTTTACTTGGTCACAATGTTCACCAGTCCCATAAGTATGTAAGTCACACTAACACAAGAAAGAAAATAAAAGTGGAATTACAGTGTAGACTACCACTGCACAAACACCATAGTTACCACATACTGCTCAGACACTAGTATTATTACCACACTGCAGGCCATAAAAGAGAATACAGCACTGATCACACAGTCACAAGCAGAGTGCATAACTGTAAGTGGAACTGTCTCCTCTGCTAACATAGTAAGGAAAACAGGTTCTGCGTCCGCGCGAAATCACTAGTGGAAGCGGTCTTATGGATTCTTCTTTAATGCGTTTCGGGGATCAGAGACTCCCCTTCATCAGGTTTCACAAACGTATAACAAATACTACAACAGGATAATACTTATAGATAAATTCTTTTTTTTTTTTTAAACGCCAAAAGGTTGCACCTGGGTGGTGCCCCTTGTGGGAGGAGCCATCACCAGGTGTCATCCAAAAATGCTAACTTTCATGGCATTCATAACATTAGGTAGAAATAGCTAGCTATCTGTTGACAATTCTATATTTTACAGCTAGAATCACGTCTTTATTTTGCTCAAATTCCCAGCTGGTCGTTTGATCGGGGATATCATGTAACTCCCGGTCATGTGATCGCTAGTACAAGCGTCACATGACTCTGGAGTCCGGAAGTGCCGATTGCCTCGGCGCCGCTCTCATCTTAGATCGCTCGGGCAGCGCATGCTCACATGGAAATTCTGAGCCGGTGGCTGGAGTCAATAGCAGGGGGTATCACGTGATCGCAGGTGTGCGGTCATGTGACCTGTTATCTTGCAGCACGAACGTTGTTAAATACTGGGGATCAGTAGATATCCATAGATATAGGGCTAGTTTCCAACCTATTTGGGACAATCCTTAATGACTATGTATATAAAAATGTATATAAAAAATATTTATACAACTCAAATGAATCATATAAAATTATAATAAAAAGGACGAATTGAATAGATTTATAGTAAAAAGGGTTAAGTCCATATATATATCTGTAGTTCGAACAATATAGGATTATGTAAAATTATGGTGTGTGTGTGTGTGTGTGTATGTATATATATATATATATATATATGATATATGTATAAAAAAATAATAATATAATAAATAAATAAAAAATCCCAAAAGACTATTATTTGTTTATATCCTTTCTTTTTATAAATTGATTTCAAAGGCCTCATTGAGCCCATACCGATTGAGGCTATTGAGTTTAAATATCCAATACATCTCCTGATGTATTGGACGTTTGTTTGGAGATGTATTGGAATGAATTCAATCGGTGTTATAGTGAACCCTACGATATTGCCATCATGGTGTTCCGCCGCATGTCTAGACATGCTGCGTTTCATATATCTTTTTCGGATTTTCGAACGGTGTGTGTTAAAACGTTTGCGTAGGGTTTGTATTGTGCGGCCTACATATTGTAGGTGACAGGGGCACTCAAGTAGATAAATAACATGGTTAGAGTTGCAGGTAAGGTGATATTGAATTTGGAATGATTCCCCGGTGCTCTTGCTATGAAAAGATGATCGTTGGTTAATGCTAGTACAACAGAGACATTTTGAATGACCGCATTTGAAACTTCCTTTAGGGGCCTCAGTAACCTTATCATCATTACTTTTCATAGCAAGAGCAGCTTACCTGCACTTCTAACCATGTTATTTATCTACTTGAGTGCCCCTGTCACCTACAATATGTAGGCCGCACAATACAAACCCTACGCAAACGTTTTAACACACACCGTTCGAAAAGCCGAAAAAGATATATGAAACACAGCATGTCTAGACATGATGGCAATATCGTAGGGTTCACTATAACACCGATTGAACTCACTCCAATACATCTCCAAACAGACGTCCAATACATCAGACGTCGGGAGATGTATTGGATATTTAAACTCAATAGCCTTAATCCGTATGGGCTCAATGAGGCCTTTGAAATCAATTTATAAAAAGAAAGGATATAAACAAATAAGTCTTTTTTTTATTTTTTTATTTTTTTGATTATTATTATTATTTTTTTTTTTTTTTTTTTTATACATATATCTTTATATACATTAAATATATATATAAAAAATATAATAAAAGCAGCAAGACCAGTGAGCATGCTAATTTCCACATGGTAAAGTTGACTGATTAAATACACATCAGATTTCCACAGGCAGATATCTGATTACATTGATTTTTGCCGACTAGTTGGGGGAGATAGGAGGGGGGGGAAGGGGAACGATGGGGATGGTTGTCTTGGAGGGTCTAGTAGGGTTGAAAAATATGAAATTGCAGGTGGGAGGCACACATGAGTAGGATTCTGACATGGAATGTATGAGGACTGGGAGACGAGGTCAAGAGGGTTATGGTTTTTGATACTGTCATTAGACATCTCCCGGCCATCGTGGGATTATTGGAGACACAACACAAAGGATGAGACAAATTTACTTATGCAGAAATGGGCTAAGCACCAGTATCATTCATGTTTTTCTACCTACTCATGTGGTGTCAGTGTATATATACACCATAAAGTGGATTACCTCCCACTAGATCAGAAGATTGATGATAGGGGCAGATATGTATTCCTTCATTGTCAGTGGAACGGTATAGTCTGCATTTTAGCTTTTGTGTATATACCCCCGCCATTTTCTCTAAATGTTATACATTGTTTGGTAGAGTTTGCAGATTCCCGAGGTAAATGTCCCATATTAATAATGGGAGATCTCAACAGCGTTATGAATAGTAAGCTAGATAGATACTCAGTGATATCAAATGATAAATATTAGGGATCGACCAATATTGATTTTTTAGGGCCGATACCGATAATTTGTGAACTTTCAGGCCGATAGCCGATAATTTATACCGATATTCTGGGAATTTTTATTTAAAAAAAATAAAATAAAAATTCCTACACAAATCTGCTGAAAATTAATGTTTATTGTTAATGTGTAGTTTTGTTTGTGTAGTTTTTTTTTTTTTCATTTATACTTAATATTTTGGTTATTTATTTTTTTAACTTTTTTTTTCTAACTTTTAGCCCCCTTAGGGACTAGAACCCTTGTCCTATTCACCCTGATAGAGCTCTATCGGGGTGAGTAGGAGATCGCACTGTCTCTGCTGCTCTGTGCTCTGTCCTGGCTGCCATGGTAACCGATCGGAGCCCCAGGATTACACTGCTGGGGCTCCGATCGGAGGAGGAGGGGATCCTGTGGCCACTGCCACCAATGATTAATAGATTAATACTGGAAGGGGGGCTTGGGTGGGGGGGCACACTGCGCCACCAATGATTAATACTGGGGGGCTTGGGGGGGGGGGGGGCGCACTGCGCCACCAATGAAGTTAAATCTCTCATTTATTCATATACAGGAGGCAGGAGCTGCAGAATGACATAGCCGGCTCCCGACCTCCTATGAGTGGTAGCTGCGATCCGCGGCACCTGAGGGGTTAACCGAGGATCGCAGCTACAGTTCATAGAGGTTGGGAGCCGGCTATGTGATCCTGCACAGGGGGAGGGAGATTCTGCTTCCTTCTCCCCTGTGCTGCTGCTGAGGGAACACGGAGAGCGCTGAGAGCAGCGCGATCTGTGTTCCCAATAAGTTATTGGAATATCGGCAAAATAAATGCCGATACCGATAACAGTCAAAATCCTGAATATCGGCCGATTAATATCGGTAAAACCGATAATCGGTCGATCCCTAATAAATATGACACAAGTCAACCAACACTTCTCAAAAGAGCAATGCAGGAATTGTTATTAATAGATGTATGGAGGTATCTTTATGAGGATAAGCGAGTGCACTCATGTTTTAGCTGTGGAAATAAATAATGTCAAGAATAGACATGGCACTAGTTAGACCAAAACTGATAGATCGGATATTAAGAATGAGGTACGAGGTGAATAGCATATCAGATCACTCCCCGATTAGCTTGACATTTAAAACAAGCTCTAGGTTAAAAAGCAGAGAGTTCCGCTTGAATCCGCACTGGCTGAACTTGATAAAAAAGGATGAAGGTATTATTGCAGATATAGAGGAGTATTGGCAAATTAATCTAGGATCCACACAAATAGGGTATGTTTGGGATGCATTTAAAGCATACCTACTGGGTATTATGGCTGGCAGAATTAATGGCCCTAAAAATAAATTTGCTAAAAAGGAGAGAGAGCTGGTGGGAAAAAATAAAGAAAATAGAGGAGGATCTCCTGGTAAATAGCTCTCCCGAAATGGTGGTTCAGTTAGAAGAGGCCAAAATCCTATTAAAAAATTACTTGGCTGATAAGGCACAACAAAAAGTGTTTTTTGAGGGGGCCCGATATTTCAGGGAAGCTGGGAAGCCAGGGAGACTGTTGTCCACACTTATACAGAATCAAAAGGGGGCAGCAGAATTGAGCAGGAATTTGTAAAAAAAAAATAATTACTATAGGAACCTCTAGTCCTCGGAGGGAGTAGGGGGGGGATGGGGACTTGAGACTCTTCCTGAAGGGTGTACCTCTCACTAGACTCTCCGAGGAAGATAGGGAATTGTTGAATGGCCCGATCAATCTGGAAGAACTACGGGATACTTTGAAATCTATTAAGGGTAACTAGCCCTGGGTTGGATGGTCTCCCCTTTGAGATATAGAGAAGATATGGTGAGGTTATCCTACCAGTCTTCTTGCGGGTCATCAATGAATCTATGGACAGGGGCGAACTCCCTGCCTCTGTCTCCGAGGCGGTGATAACTCTGATAGTCAAGAAGGGGAAGGAGGAGAGTAAGGTGGACTCGTATCGCCCCATCTCTCTTCTCAACACCGATTTTAAAATATGCGCCAAACTATTAGCAAACCGTCTAAAAAGAGTCATAGAAAAAATAATACACTACATCCTGTACAAGCTGAACCTGGGGGAAAAATTCATTAGATGGGTACAATTGCTTTACCATCACTCGAATGTGAGGATAAAGATTAATGGGGAGATATGAGTCGGTAACATTGCAAAGGGGAACCAGGCAGGGGTGCCCATTCTGCCCATTACTGTTTGCCATATTCGTCGAACCGTTGGCGTGTAAGGTGCGAGCAGATGATAAAATCAGGGGGTTTGGGGGAAGGGGTGTATCAGATTAAATCTGTTTATATGCGGATGACATCCTGTTCTACTTAGAAGGGGGGTGGTCAACGATGCCATACCTGATGGGGATAGTAAACCAGTTTGGTCAGATCTCTGGTTTCAGGGTGAATTGGATAAAATCAGTGCTGCTCCCAGTTGGATATGAAATTACGCGAACGCATTTAAATGTTAAAATACTGACACCTACGGAATCATTTGAATATCTCTGAATAATCTTATCGAATTGCCATTATTAAGATGGTCCTCTTACCGCAGATCCTTTTGTCATCTCCTCCTGCCCCGTATGGATAGGGGACCACTTTTTTAATTTATTAGAAGGATTGATAAATGATCTTATATGGGGGAGAAAAAGGGTTAGGTTGAAATAAAAATACTTATGGTTAGATGAAGAAGATGGTGGTTTGTCCGTTCCCTGTTTTTGAGGCTAATATTATGCCTCCCAGCTTCAGTGGCTAATGACAAAGGATGACAGACTGCGTCGATTTCTGGTGGGCGAGTTTGAAGGTCTCCAATATAACAGTGTCAGTGTCCTAGAAACTGGGATCATAAAAATAAAGGGCAGGAAGTGCCCAATTAGTAATATGATGCACTTGATATGGGTTAATGTAAAAAAAAATACTGGGCATAAACTATTCACTAAAGATTACCCCTATTTGGGGAAATATAAATTTAGGTGAGTTTCAGAGGTTAGATGATTATTTATTTTGGGAAAAAATTGTATTAAGTTTATCTCACAGATTAAGGTGGAAGGAAAGCTTAGGACACTAAAGGAAATGGGGCTTAGTATAGAACTAGACACCCTTACACGGTTTAGAAACTTCCGATTAAAGCACGCATTTGATTCAACTAAGAACAGAGAATATTTAGCCACTAAATACTAAGAATTCGCAGAATTCTGTTATCACAGCAATGGGACAAAAATATAAATCTCACAGACATACATTTTTTTTTTAAAGGGGGTTAGGGGGTGTGATCAAATTTTAAAGTGAAAGTAAATGGGCACTAGAAGTGGAGTCTAATAATTTAGATTGGAGATGTATTTATAAAAGTATAAAAAGGAGTACCTTATCAAGCAATTTCCGGTTGAGGCAGTTTTTTTAATTCTCCATCGAACTTGTATAACTCTCTGGGCGTTGAGCAGGATGTATAAAACAAAGGACTCTAGATGTTGGAAGTGCAGAATGAACAACGCAGATTTTATCCACTTGATCTGGATTGTCCTCCTATGCAGGTCTATTGGACCCAGGTATTTCAGGAACTCACCAGAACAACTGGGTACACTGCGCCACTGGAGATCGCTACAGCGGTGCTTGGGTATATTAGAAAAACTTGCCTTGACAGAAAAAGTGAAAGGAAATGGGAAAATGGACTAATGCTGGCGCGGGTTGTAGTGGCTAGAAAGTGGGGGGCGGACGGACCACCAAATATTGAAGAGTGGAAGAACCTATGTGATAGGGTGCAGAGATATGAATATGCCTGCAGGATAAAATGAATAGGGAATATGAGGAACGAGGGGGGAAAGGAGTAAGGAAGGAAAAGTATAAAATGCTGAATTAATAAACAAACGAACGAATGAAGGACGGTTGAAATCCCCGATATGAGATCATGAAATCAATTTCTTCTACAGAAACTCCCAAGACAACTGGGGGAAGGGGGTGTTATAATTTTTCTTTATATATTTTTGTTATGAGAAACGAAACAAGATAAGGATAGAATTCTGATGGTATTTAAGTATAATCATGTAACACATGTTTGAGTATATTTTTGTATGTTTATTGCCTATCCTTTTTTTAATTTTTTTTTTATCTTGCATTTTTATATGCTGAAATTGAAAATAAAAATATTGATATATAAAAAAAAAATATCAAGGTCACCTTTGTGTGAAGGATTAATCAATAAAACTACAGTTTATGCGTAAATAGAACTACAAGTGAGGCCTCCCTCAGATGAGGTAAAGGCCAGGCCTCTCACTCTGTGGTAGGAGACTGGAAGCCACTGGTGTATCGGCAGCTTCAACAATACAGCTGCATCTATCCTCAGAGCAGTGCTGGGACGTCCCATACCTTAGCAGCTGGCAGACACCACTATTTAAGCCCTTCTAACCTGTCCCGGCACTGGAGGAGGGTAGGAGCACATGAGAGCAGCACAAGCCTGCTACTTACCTCTCCTCTGCCTTGGTGACTATGTCAATGTAGCTCTATCCTAGCTCTAATCACCTTACTGCATGTGGTGCCCACAAGCTGCTAGGACCTTCTTCTGCACATGCGCCACCCTGCCACTGGTAAATCCCCGTGTACAGCCAATAGCAAAAGGCATAAGATTGCTGATAATTGCTTCGAATGTAAAGGGAATACTGTAAATTATTACAATACAGCTCTCCAGAAGAAAAAACGTCCATGATGTCTTTAAAAATTAATATTGTACAGGTCCTTCTAAAAAAAATTAGCATATTGTGATAAAGTTCATTATTTTCTGTAATGTACTGATAAACATTAGACTTTCATATATTTTAGATTCATTACACACAACTGAAGTAGTTCAAGCCTTTTATTGTTTTAATATTGATGATTTTGGCATACAGCTCATGAGAACCCAAAATTCTATCTAAAAAAATTAGCATATTTCATCCGACCAATAAAAGAAAAGTGTTTTTAATACAGAAAAAGTCAACCTTCAAATAATTATGTTCAGTTATGCCCTCAATAGTTGGTCGGGAATCCTTTTGCAGAAATGACTGCTTCAATGCGGTGTGGCATGGAGGCAATCAGCCTGTGGCACTGCTGAGGTGTTATGGAGGCCCAGGATGCTTCGATAGCGGCCTTAAACTCATCCAGAGTGTTGGGTCTTGCGTCTCTCAACTTTCTCTTCCCAATATACCACAGATTCTCTATGGGGTTCAGGTCAGGAGAGTTGGCAGGCCAATTGAGCACAGTAATACCATGGTCAGTAACCCATTTACCAGTGGTTTTGGCACTGTGAGCAGGTGCCAGGTCGTGCTGAAAAATGAAATCTTCATCTCCATAAAGCTTTTCAGCAGATGGAAGCATAAAGTGCTCCAAAATCTCCTGATAGCTAGCTGCATTGACCCTGCCCTTGATAAAACACAGTGGACCAACACCAGCAGCTGACATGGCACCCCAGACCATCACTGACTGCGGGTACTTGACACTGGACTTCAGGCATTTTGGCATTTCCCTCTCCCCAGTTTTCCTCCAGACTCTGGCACCTTGATTTCCGAATGACATGCAAAATTTGCTTTCATCCGAGAAAAGTACTTTGGACCACTGAGCAACAGTCCAGTGTTGCTTCTCTGTAGCCCAGGTCTGGCGCTTCTGCCGCTGTTTCTGGTTCAAAAGTGGCTTGACCTGGGGAATGCGGCACCTGTAGCCCATTTCCTGCACACGCCTATACACGGTGGCTCTGGATGTTTCTACTCCAGACTCAGTCCACTGCTTCTGCAGGTCCCCCAAGGTCTGGAATCGGTCCTTCTCCACAATCTTCCTCAGGGTCCGGTCACCTCTTCTCGTTGTGCAGCGTTTTCTGACACACTTTTTCCTTCCCACAGACTTCCCACTGAGGTGCCTTGATACAGCACTCTGGGAACAGCCTATTCGTTCAGAAATTTATTTCTGTGTCTTACCCTCTTGCTTGAGGGTGTCAATGATGGCGTTCTGGACAGCAGTCAGGTCGGCAGTCTTACCCATGATTGCGGTTTTGAGTTATGAACCAGGCTGGGAGTTTTTAAAAGCCTCAGGAATCTTTTGCAGGTGTTTAGAGTTAATTAGTTGATTCAGATGATTAGGTTAATAGCTAATTTAGAGAATCTTTTCATGATATGCAAATTTTTTTAGATAGGAATTTGGGGTTTTCATGAGCTGTATGCAAAAATCATCAATATTAAAACAATAAAAGGCTTGAACTACTTCAGTTGTGTGTAATGAATCTAAAATATATGAAAGTCTAATGTTTATCAGTATATTACAGAAAATAATGAACTTTATCACAATATGCTATTTTTTTTTAGAAGGACCTGTATAGCTTCATAAATTGCGGATGCTTCGTTGAGCTGGACTAATTAGCTCAGGCTAGGCCAAGTAGGGCGAGTGATTCCTCGTTCTGCTATTTTGAGAAAGAGACCTACCTTCCTTTTGGTGACGCCTCCTGTCCATATAGGACTCCCACACATGGTCTTGTACCTTCAAGAGGTAGTAAGACTGCTCCATTTTTTGAGCCATTAATGACTATTTGGATGCAGAAATTGGTATGACCTATCCTGATATGTTTTATTAGGATGTAATAAAAGTTATTTTATTCACCCTGCTGAGTAGAGTTGTCACGATACCAAAATTTTGATTCTATTTCTATACCATAAAAAAAGTATTGCGATACTCGATACCATTCAATACCACGTGCAAGAAAAAAAAAAAAAAAGCCACATTCATTCCGGATTTTATGGAACGGCGAGCCATTCGCCGCATAGAAAATATATTTTTATACAACATTATAGGAGATCCCCCTGCGCTACCGTTGTCTAAAATCGTCAATAAAGGGAGGTTCTGTCACCCGTGGGTGATTATAAGAGACCGGCGCTGGTTGAGGAACTAGAAAGTTGCTCCCAATAGAGCTTGCATGCTATATTGAATATGCCCCTTGTATTGTGGTGCAGTCTGCTGGGATCAGCCTGTTAATATCCTATTATGTAAAGGAATGCGTATAACTGGTGGGTAAAATGTAATATTAAGTACTACAATGTAAATGAAAAATCAAAGCAAACGCTAGTATTATTTAGTCTGGTCCGTTACCTTCTTTGAGAGAAACTGATACTAGGCGGCGCAGCCTAGTATCATTAAATAGTAAGACCCAGTATTGTATCGATCTGGGTCTAAAAGTGTTGATTGGGTATCGATACTTCAATACCCAGTGCAACTCTACTGCTAAAGGTTATCCTAATTAATTGCATATTGTCTGGCCCTATTGACTATAGGCAAATATGCAGAGGAGCGGCCGGACAAAAACTGCTGCATGCGGCAGTTTTTGTCCGGCCGCTTCTCTGCATATTTACCGGGTTGCAGCTGGGTCTCCGCTGAACCCCATTATAGTCAGTTTACCGTTAGTGTGTAACGGCCCTTAATTCCCTTTTCTGATTTTAGTTCTCTCTTGTCATATTGTCTCCTATCTTTTTTTTATTTTCCCTGTAGGTGCCTGAGGCTATTCAGAAGTGCCAGAGAGCAGGGATCACTGTACGCATGGTTACTGGTGACAATGTAAACACAGCTCGTGCTATTGCTACAAAGTGTGGCATTCTGCAACCTGGAGAAGACTTCCTGTGCCTTGAGGGAAAAGAGTTCAACACACTGATCCGAAATGAAAAGGGAGAGGTAAGTGGAAATGTGAGCAAACAGTAATGAACTGTGATTGAAAAAGGTAATCTCGGCTAATCTGAACCTGAAATGAGAACCAGATTGTAACGGATCACCTGGCACCCCGACTGAGTACCTCCGTTGACGGATGCTCCTAGCGTTTTCCTGAGGTTTCCAAGCACTCTGGCAGACACCACAATCACCGAACCGAAGCAGCATATAAATCCTCTTCAAGCATATAAATGCTGTAGACAGTTGAATAGGAAACCATACGAATAGGTTTACACTCCTAGCAGTCAAACTGGGACAGCATGCAATAAATCCTCCCCCAAGAATGAGACGACACTTCACCTTGAGGGTAAAAACAGGAAATGACTGTCCTGGGGCATACAGCCTATTTTATTCACAATCCACACACATAGTACTGCCCACAGGGTTTTGAAATACAACCAATCAATATCTTACAACACACACAATGCAAGTACAGCAGCCAATCGTTCACGCCCCCTAGAGGACCAGAAGGGAGACTGCGACACAGAACAGATACAACACATCCCCACAATGCATCATGGTTTCCTCCTCTCTGTCCCGGAGACAACCGAGGGCAATCCAATTATCTCTCAGGACAAAGCCGGAAATCGCCAATACACATGTGGAGACAACAGGACAGACATCACCATTTAAGCACACAATGGAACAATAGAAACACACCCAGCATATTCCTCCCAAGCTGACAAGTTACACTTATTATAAATTGTTACAACTTTGTGAGGTTACATTGTCCATACATATAACTTACATCAATTTAAACAGTATAACTTGGGGACAAACCTATCCAAAATTCACTTGAATAGGTTCAGGGGTTTAAAAGTTAGCAAAAGTATCTCAAAGGGCCGTAATCCTGGGGCAGGAGGCTGGCAAACAGCCCCCTCCAAAACACTGTGGCGAAGTGGCTTTCGCCACACAGATTTAGTACAACTTTTAAGATCATTAGTAATCTAAATTTCTGTTAATATTCTGGTAAAGTTCACTTGTAGAATAAATTCCAGTTAATTTTTACACCACAATATCGCAATTATTTGACAAAAGCTCTTCCTGCCTACATGTTTAGTAACTTCTTAGCTTTTTAGAAGGGGCATCTTGTGGTAAACATCACCACCACCTTTTATGTAAGGATTAACACACATATATGCAAAAGTTTCAGCTTCATAAAATCAGTGATTTTTTTTATTGCATATTCTTTTTATAGTCTGCCCACAAAATTGGGAAACGCAGGCAATTCTAAAGAACAGCTGGCCCCTGATAAAACAGTACTATCCTTGTCCATAATGCGGACAATAATAGGACATGTTCCATCTGTTTGTGGAATGGACATACAGAAACGGAATTGCACCTGCTCCTAGAGGCTCCTTTCGCCCACCTCTTTCCACGCCCTTCTACACTTGATTGACAGGGCCTGTTCACTATTCGGCGCAGGCACAATGAGGGAAGGACATTCGCTGGTACTGTGACGTATTCAGTGAACGTTTTTTTTCTAAATAACGGCGGTTATTAAAGTCTTATTGAGTGTTTGATCAGCTGCGTGCCTGACAGCTGCACACCCAATATTGGCACACGTCCAATTGCCTTTACCTACCTGAGGTTCACCTGCTCTGGGGACTGTTGTTTTGGTTTCTCGGCACTCATTTGCTAACAGACCTGTGGCGGGTAGTTGCTATTTGAGCAATTGGACCTGTGGCCATCATATAGTGAATTTTTTATCTTTTACTTCGTTTTCTTTTTGGACCAAAATAAACTTTTTGGGGTTTGTGTTTTTAGCATCCCCAACCATCTTTATATTATTTGTTAATTAATTTGAGATGCATACCTATCATTACTTGCTATTTCTTTGAGCACGATCAATTCCTGACCATAAAAAAAAGTGATATATGAATGTATAACTTTCAAGATTTACTGAATCTTTTTACACACAACTGTATATCAAACTGTTCAGCTCCTCCTGCTGATTGCACTGAATTTTGTGGTGACAGGTCACCTATGACATGTTTGTGTGTTGGTCCAGTCTGATTGCCCCACGGGACCAAAATGGATTGTTACCCTTTTTTTCTTTCTCTGCATCAGTAGAGGAAAATTAAGCTCATATATTTTTCAACTATCTAACTAAACCCATTGCTGAATTTATATTTGATGCATCTAATTTTTGGATATATAGAAGATCACACTGGAAAAAATTGCATATGAAACTCTGGTAACAGTAACTTGCCTCCCCACAAGCAGCCTGTGTTAAAAAATGTATTAGAGTATTTAAACACTTCAGCCATTGTGACCTACCTGTCCATTACACTGAGAGCTTGTATGCAGTGGTGAGCTCGCACCATATGCAGCGGGTGCCAGTTGTATAATACAGCTGCTACCCGACCGCAATGACCAGCATCAGCGATGACACTGAAACCGCTCATTTAATCCATCAGATGCTGTGTTCAACAGCGATTTGCGGCATCTGTGAGGTTAGGTGGAGGGATGCATCTCCCCCTGCCTTCCAATCAGAGCCCCGGGAGTGAAATCGTGGGGCTTCGAACGGGTACTAAGCCTGGATGCTGCTGAAGCTTCCTGGCTTGGTAAGCTTCCTGCTAAGCTGTGCACAAAGCATAGCTCAGCAGGGAGCGCGTCAGAATGCCTTTCATCCTAATAGGGTGAATGGGACAAGGGATCAGAAGATCCCAGGTTCTAACAAACTACCCCCTAAGGGGGGTATAATTTATTATTAAAAAGGTAAAAAAAAAAAAATATATTAAAAGGTTAAATCACACCCGTTTCCCAGTTTTACATAAACAATAAAAAATACACATAACAGGTATTGCCGTGTCTGAAAATCTCAACTATTAAAATATAAAAATATTTTTCCTGCACACCATAATGGAAAATAAATGTTTTTTTGTCCCCGTCCCCGTCCCCCCCCCCCCCCGCCAGTTTATGGCCACCTTATCCTCCCCAAAGATTAAATAACAGTTATCCAAAAGTTGTATGCACCCCAAAAATGGTACACAAACGTATTTTCTTTCCATTTCCGTTGTGTTTTTTTTTTTTTTTTTTTTGCAGACCGTATGCGGAACAATTCACTTCAATGAGCTTTCCGTTCCGCAAAAAAGTAGTGCATGTCCTATTGTCCGCAAATCACGGTCCGAGGCCCCTTTCAAGTCAATGGGTCCGCAAAAATATACGGAATGCACATGGTATTTTGCGGATCCATACTGTAGAAATGCTACAGCCATTGTGACCTACCTGTCCATCACACTGAGAGCTTGTATGCAGCGGTGAGCTCGCACCATATGCAGCGGGTGCCAGTTGTATAATACAGCTGGTACCCGACCGCATATTGCTCATGTGTTTGGTGATTAATAAGTTACTGTTTCCGATCCGCAAAAAACGGATAGCATACGGAAACCATACAGATATGTTTTGTGGAATAACGGAACGGAAGAGGACTTAAATCAGAGAAAAAAAACTGCGGATAAATAACAACGGGTCTGTGAGCATGAGCCCTAAAACAAAAAGAAATTAGACAAGTTTGGTATCGCTGTAATCCTATTCAGCGGCAGAATAAGGACAAAATGTTATTTTTAGCATACCGTGAATGGTGTAATACCAAAACCTTGTTGGAATTATTTTTTTCAGTTTAACCCCACAAATAGTTTTTCCCCATTTTCCAATACAAGACAAGGTAAATTAAATGGTGCCATAAAAAAAAAAATATATATATATTATATTTATCCCACAAAAATAAGCCCTTATATGACTATTTGAATGGAAACTTAAGAAAAGATATGCCTATTGAAACGTAGGGAGGCAAAAATGAAAATGGGCCCAGTACTTAAGTGGTTAAGCTGATACAATTCACTACCTGAGCACGGAATGTCTGCCTGGTAAAAAGCAGTTTACGCCCTTCTTACTGGCAGTGCAAAATGAAAACAGTCTGTTGGCTGTTCTGAACGGCTTAATATGTTACTATGCTGCACGGGGACGCACGCAGTGCAGCAGGTTGGCATACAGATCACATCATTGTCTTGCATATTTGTGATTTCACTACAGTTCTGAGCAGCCAAACATAATGCTGAGGGACATTTCTGTATGCCTCTGAACAGTGGTCAAAAGGAAGCATATTGAGGCCTCTGGGTATACAACCTTTTATAGTCATATGTTATGCAGATGATAGGCTTGAATGGAGTCAAGTATTCTGTGTCATCTCAGACACAAGTGCCTGTCTGTGTTTTTTGCTTTTTTTTTTGTGTTTTCTTTAAACAGCTGATCGGCAGGGGAGCCAGGAGTCTGTCCCCCACAGATCTAATATTGATGACCTATCATCAGAATAGGTCATCAATATAAAAAAAAAAGCAGACAACCCCTTTCATTTACGCCAAATCGTGGGCTTCTGTTTCATAAATGTATCTAAAAGGTGCACAAAAGCTGTCCATGCCCACATTCTAGTTTACAACAAGGAAATATTGTTGGTGCATCTGAATAATAAATGTGTCTAAATGAGGTGCATCACAATTTTGGCTCAAACACTGGCACAAAAGTTGTGCATTTAATATATTTACTGTGGGCCAATGTATCTGGCATTCAAATGTATCCTTATTTTTGGCCATATGTTATCATGCAACATTGTGCTTTCTTGTGTTTCAGTTAGGATACACTTGGGTGGTTTGATTACTATCTTTGTCCTCCTATTCTCAGGTAGAACAAGAAAAGCTGGATAAGGTTTGGCCAAGGCTTCGCGTTCTGGCACGATCTTCCCCCACAGACAAGCACACACTAGTGAAAGGTAACGCAGCAGGCTAGCTTCTATAATTCCTATACTCATTTCCATAGCTATTATTTTGGTTTAGTTCTTTTCTAAAGGCTTTTATTTGTATATCGATTCTAGGTATAATTGACAGCACAGTGACAGAACGGAGACAAGTAGTGGCTGTCACGGGTGATGGAACAAATGATGGACCAGCATTAAAGAAAGCAGACGTGGGATTTGCCATGGTATGTTGGAATGATGTATAACACTAAACTGTCACACATTGATGTTAGTGCATTGCAGAAAATTAACTATTGTTTAAATCACGTTTTTATGTTTAACCTATATTAACGAATGTTCCACAATGTTATTTTTTAATTTTCCATGTCGATATCTGTATTTAAACAAAACAATAATATCCTGCAGTTTTTGCACTGGCCACTAAGCTTAATAATCGGCACCAGTTCTTGGTCTGTACAAATCACTTTACTGCAGATAACTGCTTATCTGTCACTCTGACATCCTGCCTGTAATGGTACCACCTCTGTGTATAGATAAGACAGGATCCACCGTTCGCAATAGGTGATTGTCAGAGCTTATCTATTACTTCCTTGTACAATGACCTCTGCACAGGTCACAGAGCATGCTTAGAAAACTCTCCCATAGAAGTCAATGAGGTCCCCTCCAGACTATTGTGTCTATGGCCCATGGGGCTGTCGTAAAACAATTTTCTTAAAGCTTTCTAAAAGAACAACTCAGGCAAGATGGCTGCACCCATAATCATGTTCAGAAAATAGAATAAAAGATCTATAAACAGAAAATAAAAACAGATTAGAAAAAAGGAGATATGTTACTATCTGGTTTTAACCTCCTTAGGACCACCGTACGCACGATTTCGTCCTGGCGGCGGCCCTGTTATTCCGGGTGGACGCACCGTCACGTCATCTCGCGAGACACGAGATTTCGGGCATGCGCGGGCTGGCAAAAGTTACAGGAGTATTTCGCTGCCAGCCAATGATCGTGGCTGGCAGGCTGGCGATTTTCAGAAAATCAAATCAGAAGCCAGTTAACACTTTATATTTGTAAATATAAGGTGTTAAATGGCTTCTCTGCTCCTCTGCTGGTCCTTTTCGTCGGTTGGTCTCAGCAGAGGAGCAGGCATCACAGAGAGTAGCCACCAAACACTACACTTAGCCCCAGATCACCCCAAATTAACCCCTTGATCACCCCTTGATCGCCCCTGTCAATCACCTAGTGAAAGGGAAAAAAGTGATCAGTGTAAACTGTCACTTTTTTTTTCCACTGGTATTGACTGATAGTTTTATGATAGGTTAGGCCCCTTGGTTAGGTAGTTTAGCGATCGTTTAGCGCCCAGCCCACCGCACCGCAGTCACTGATTAGCGTATCGCTAATCAGCATTTGTACTTTTATAGTATCTGTAAGTGATCAAAACTGATCACAGTCAGATCTATAATAGTATTAGTGTCACCTTGGCTCACTCTCCACCCAAAACGCAGTGTTAGCCCGATCAGGACTGATCGGTTGCCCACATGTGTGTTCAGCCACGCCCGCCCCGCCGCAGTGACAAAAAATATATATATTTTTTTATCACTGCAGAATCACTTTACAAGCGCTGCGGTCATAAAAAAAATAAATCTGTTTTGATATTTATTATCAATCGCAGCGGCCTCCGGTACTTCGCTAGCTTCCCATTTGTAAGACAGGCTTGCTTTTTTTCTTGGGTAGTCTAAGGGAATACCCCCTAAATTTAGTTGACCAAATGGCAAACAAGGGGTATTCTTCTGAAGAGGCCAACAGGCTTCGGACCCAGTCGGATGAGGAATGGGAACCCTCATCTGACGAATCTAACGGGTCAGAATATGAACCTGTAGAAAGCAGTGGCAGTCTGACCCAAAGTTTCGGACAAGGAGGTTGAGGTCCCTGATAGCACCAGGCGTACCCGGCCCCGTGTTGCTAGACCACAGGTTGCGCAGGATCCGCTTTAAGGGCAGCAGAGTGGGGCTGTCGGATTACGTGGTGAGCCATACACCAGCAGCGCAGCCCTCCCTGGACCTAGTACCAGCACTGCCGTACAACATAGTAAAGTGGCGAGCACCAGAAGGGCAGTTGAAGCTGGTACGGTGGCATGTGCAATAGTTACCGTCGCAGCCACCGCACAGACAGGCCTGTACACCTCCTACAGTCCCTGAGGTGCTGGCAAACCCTTAATGGCAGTCCCCAACTTCAGCCGCACCATTAGTTCCCCCTTTCACCGCCCAGTCTGGAGTTCGGGTTGAGACAGCTCAGATCGGTT